>NC_060955.1:17319757-17322257 GCF_910589235.1 Vespa crabro
TATATATATTTTTTATTTATTTTTTATTATAAATTGAACAGACCTCGCAATAATTATATATTGGAAATTTTTACAACGTATCAAATTTTTTTTTTTTTTGAGTTATTCATATCCAATATTTCAAATAAATTCAAATTATTTGATAAGAATTCGAAGACGCATATTACTTTCGTTTCTTTTTATGTATTCGGCAATATCTAGTTAGAGTTTCTATCAAAATAATAAAAAGAAAAAAAAGAAAAAAACGCCCGAATGCAAGAAATAAAATATTAGAAGTAGTGCGATTGTAGTTTTTGAGATCGAGATATATATGTCGACAGGATATCGTTGCAAACAAGATCAGTGAGATCCGATAGAAGCTACATAATGCGGCTGATTCTAAAGCCACAGTCGCGTAATTTGTCATATGTATCGATACCCGTGTAAACGTGTACTACACGTATACATACATCTTCGTACACGAGTAAGTATGTATATCGAATCGACATATATACGTGTAGACAGCAGGTATATATGTATGTGTTAGGTGTAGACGAGACATATTCTATGCATATACATATCTGAACGCAAACGTGCACGACGAATATCGGTATTCGAATTAGTGAGAGATAGATAGATAGATAGATAGATAGATGGATAGACGGATAGATAGATGGAGAGCGAGAGAGAGAGAGAGAGAGAGAGAGAGAGAAAGAGCAGCTATCGTGTTCGTTGCGTACACATGTATGAGTATTCGAATTTCTGCTTAAATTTTTGTACGTTTTCTGAAAATACGATTCGAGGTGTCTTGGTATTTCATGACAATAAATTAGTCGTCCTTTCGCTATGATTTTCTTTAATAATTTATATTCAGTCTTTGCGTTCACTTTTTTCTTCTCGTAAATTCTCTCTCTCTCTCTCTCTCTCTCTCTCTCTCTTTCTCTCTCTCTTTCTCTTTTCCCTTTTCTTCATTTTACATTACTTCGTAACAGAATAAAATTTAAGAATAGATCAAAAATGGTGGAGTTTAAAATTATCTTTTAGAATTTGACTTCTTGAAGATATTACAAATGTACGTTAATTAAACTAATCGTTATCGCAATCGATCGCAAATAATTAGTGATATTCCGCTATAACTAATCGATAATGAAAAGTAGTTCGATGTTATGATGAAGTGAGAGTTGTGAGGGGCGGGGTGAGAGGTGTTCCCGACTTTAATTGTGATAATATAAAGGTGGAAAAAATGGAATGTATTTAAACTGTTGTACGTATATTACTTTTGTGTGTGTGTATGTGTATCGTATATGTCGTATGTATGTATCGTATATATATAGATATTGTACATAGTTATCGTATGTAGATATCGTATATATGTATACAATATACCCTGTCGCGTTTCGAGGTCGCGTGTCTTCTCGCGAATAAGCCGCGAAACGTGACGCGTTGTCGTGGCGGCCCTAAAAATAGATCTTTTTAGCATATTTCACGGATACCTTTGCGTGAGAAAGAATGTACTTTCTCTGATAAGAGTTCTTGAAACCTGCATTTAGTTCCCTTTAAAGTGATTAAAAAAAATAATTAGGAAACCAAAAAAAAAAAAAAAAGAAAAAAGAAAGGAGGAAAGAAAATTGATCAGAATATAAATCAGAGATAAGAAGAATTTTTAGTGATTTGGATTAATAATAAAAAAAAAAAAGATTTATATAATATTATTTAGTTTCCAAATTATTTCAGCAGTCTTTTTCACTTGTCGTTCACTTTACAATTCTTTGGGATATGGATTATTATCGAAGCTTTTGTAATGCATTGTTTATCTATTATTAGATATTATTATACCATGAATGGAAAGTAGAGAAAGAGAGAGAAAGAGAGAGAGAGAGAGAGAGAGAGAGAGAGAGAAATAAAGTAGGAAAATGAAGAGATAATAAAGAAATAACGTGCGCGGAGATAATTTCGTCAAGAATGTATGCAAAATATTACGAACTCGGTTGCTGTTGTTGCCGTTGTTGCCAGTGTATTACCATGCAACTACGAACTTTGTTTTGTTGAATTAAATTTTTTTTCTCTTCTTTTTTTTTTTATGAAGTTAAGTGTGAGTTCCATATTATTATATTATTCTCTGGGTGAAAAATCAGTCTACAGGGGAATGATGTACATGTTCGAGCTGGTGGAGAAAAAATTGGATATAGAGACAACCTGACGAAAGCGTTTGGTACAAATCCAAATGCATTTACTGTTATAGTTCTCTTTTACTCTCTTTTACTCTCTCTCTCTCTCTCTCTCTCTCTCTCTCTCTCTCTCTCTCTCTCTCTCTCTTTCTTGCTCATTTGTCTTTTCTCTTTCTATCTTTTCATTTTTTTACTCTATTTTTTTTGTTTTACTTTTTCATTCCTTTTTTTTCTTTTTTTCTTTTTTTTTTTTTTTTTTTTTTTGTGTTCCTAGCATCACCGGTGAGGCTGGCATGAAGAATGCGGCCAGTCGAGCAACGTTGATGTTCGACGTGCTATTGAGAGAATCTTAT
>NC_060955.1:17327257-17347257 GCF_910589235.1 Vespa crabro
AAATCATATCCTTTCACATATAGCTGTAGTTGATGTTGTTTTACAACGACGTAATCGGATTTATTGAGAAGACGGATGGCGGTTTAATTTCTAATTCATAAATATGGAAAATGATACTAATAGTACTTATTAAGTATTTACGTGAGTATTCCTTTTTTCTTTCTTCTTTTTTTTTTCTTTTTTTTTTCTCTTTCTGTCTTAACTTCGTACAAGTAACAAATATTTGTTTCGTTTCAGACAGACTCGTACTTCGCTCGGCAGTTACGAGAACAAGGAAAATAAGAATGCGAACCGCGTTCTTTCGCCGAGTACCAGCTACTCGAGTAAAGAGAGAGAAAGAGAGAGAGAGAGAGAGAGAGAGAGAGAGAGAGAGAGAGAGAGAGAGAGAGAGAGAGAGAGAGAGAGAGAGAGAGAGAGAGAAAGATAGAGAAAAACACGGTCATGATATTCTCTTTATTTTTTCTTTTTGGCTCTCTCTCTTTTTCTTTCTCTTTCTCTTTTCTTCGCCTTTCTTATTTCCTTTTTTTTTCAACATTTGTGTTACTTGTGACAGCGCGTAAAACGCATAAGCTGGAGAAGATATAAGAGAGAAGGATCCGCGTGCTTGCAAGAGAGAGAGAGAGAGAGAGAGAGAGAGAGAGAGAGAGAGAGAGAGAGAGAGATGTGAGTCTGCTGTTTCTTCTTTTTATCGAAAGATTTAACATTGTCCGAGATAAGCGACGATTTTTCTTGCTGTTTCTTTTCTTCTCTTTTTTTCTCTTTTTCATTTTTTCTTTTTCCTATCATAAAACCTACAAGTAGATATACGTATGTATATATGTATGTATATGGGTAAGCTGTAGCCACGAGGATTACCATCGAATTTGTTGCTGCTGTTGCTGTTCTTGCTGTTGCTGGTATTGCTGGTATTGCTGGTGTTGCTGATGTTGCTGATGTTGCTGGTGTTGCTGTTGCTGGTGTTGCTGGTGTTGCTGTTACTGGTGTTGCTGTTGCTGGTGTTGCTGTTGCTGCTGATGTTGCTCCTGCTACTGCTGTTGCAGTGGAGTTGATCGGCGAGTTTTCTTCTATTCCATCTGACTCTCTCTTCTCTCCTCTCCTCTCTTCTCTTCTACCTTCTTCTTTGTGTTTTTATTCCGACTAGGAAATTCGTCGTAGCGATCGAAGCGATGCAACGCGACGGCTCGTTTCTTCGTTCGATTCTTTCACACAGCTGCGATTCCCCGTAGGAAAAAGTCTCCGGCTGTGGATTACGTACCACGCAATTTCCACCGAGGGAATTTCGTTCAAGCCATATGCAATTTCTCTCTCTCTCTTTCTTTCTCTCTCTCTCTCTCTTTTCTTTTTTCTCTTTCCCTTTTTCTCTTTCTGTTGAGCTCTACCGTTTCTCACAGTACAATTTCACTTTTTGTCCGGTACAATGAGGCCAAAGAAAGAGTAGTCGTTCTGCTTCGGACCTTAAATCGTTTCGACTTCGACGCCCTCGGAGTACTCGGATTTTTAACTTTGATTCAACCCTCCTATACTCTCTCCCTTTCCTTTCCTTCTCTTCTCTTCTCTTCTCTTCTCTTCTCTTCTCTTCTCTTCTCTTCTCTTCTCTTCTCTTCTCTCCTCTTCTCTTCTCTTCTCTTCTTTTCTCGTCTCTTCTTTTCTCGTCTCTCGTTTCTTGTTCGTTCGAACGCTGCGAAATCGATATTGGAGATAAAAGTATATCACTTCGAGTATATCTGCTGATTCGATTTTCTTGATTTTACAAAAGCTGTCTACCTATCTTTATTTCTTTCATTCATTCATTCATTTATTCTTTTTTTTCTGTCTTTCTTTTTTTCTTTTTTTCTTTTATTTTTTAATTACAAGTTGAAATCAATTTCTCGCAAATCGATAAATTCATTTAATAACTTTCACATGACTTTTATAGTGATGAAAGGTACAGAATAATTTATCGTTCTGTTCTTTTCCTTTTTTTTCTTTTCTTTGTTTTTACATTAAAAGTTTATTTCTGAATAAAGATAAAAATATATAATTCTTTCAAATGACAGTTTATAAAAAAAAAATTTTAAAGAACATTTACAAAATTTAATGACTCTCACCAATTTCATGATATATAAATAATTATTTTCATGACATATGAATAAGAGAAAAAAGATAAAGAAAAAGAAAAACGGATAGAAAATAATACATTTGATTTATAAAGTATGAGTTTCTTTATCTAGATAAAAAGAGAGAGGAAAGAAAAGAGACAGAGAGAAAGGGCTGAGAAAATTTTTTTTTCTTTTTGCTTTACTTTTTCTAAGTAATAGCTCACGAATCTCAGAGATCGAACAGGGAGTAGGAGGAGGAAGAGGAAAGGAAGGATATTGAATTCAAGATAGATGTCTTTATTTAAATTTATAAACTCGCGATCGTGTGCCCGGTAACGAAGGAGAGAAAAAGTGAGGGAGAGGTTGGTGGGAGGGTGGTGGTAGATAGGGAGAAGCGATTTAACTTTCATTCGTCGAAATAAAAATGTGAAAAAGTGTGATGGGCCTTTCGTGAGAAAGAAACGAGTCCTTTTTTCCGTCGTTGAATCTCGTTGGATTATAAACGGATTATAAGTGGATGAGTTTGTCGACAAGAGTCGAAGGGTGTACTTTGAGTCGTAGGAACGTCCCTTAGGGCTCGTGTTCTTTCTCCCTCTCTTTCTCTCTCTCTCTTTTTCTTTCTCTTTTCGTCTTTCTTCGTACCACATTTCGAATATTCGTCAAGGGAAACTTCGTTTTCTACTTATTAACGTGCGGTGTTGGCTCGCGGTTTTATTCGATCGATAAAGGTCTTTCTCTTTCTCTGTCTCACTGTTTCACTATCTCACTATCTATCTATCTATCTATCTATCTATCTATCTATCTATCTATCTATCTATCTATTTATCTATCTATCTATCTATCTATCTATCTATCTATCTATCTGATTATCTGTCTATTTATCTATTTTTCTTTTTCCTGTATTTTACGATAATGATTTAGTAGACACGTCTTTATTACGAAAATCAAAACGGTAAATAAAGAATCTTTCAAGTTGTGATTTTTTGTATACTATGAATGTGCTTTAAAGAATATGTTTTTTAGGTAGTAAAAGCCAATAAATTTTCCTTATATATGTGTATATATGTGTGTGTATTCACACACACACACACACACACACACACACATATATATATATATTCTGTGTTTTATTATTTTTTATTTTTTTTTGTCGTTTAACGGCGAGAGATAAGCATATAGAGCGTAATCGAGTACGGTAATACTTCCTAATCTTTGTTAGGTATGACCTAGTCGTGTGTCTCATACTACCATCACGTTTTCAACGTTTCATCATTGTAACTGATAAAACTGTATAGGATAGTATATTTGCTTTTTGATTTTACTAGTTGGAGAGTACAAATGAAAGTGGTAGACGTTGAGTTTCTCTCATGAGGATTAGTATAATCTCTCTTGTACTCTATTCTAGTTCGACAGGTGTGCAGGCATAGCACGTAGTCTCTTATAGTATTCTGATTGCATATTCATCGAACTATATATTTTGTGTATGACGTAATAATAACTTATAGCAAAGTATACATATACATTTGGTATATATAACACACACACACACACACATATCATCGATCGTTAGAAATAAAACAATGATAAAATGCGATGGAATAAAAATTGCAAGTTAATCTATAAATGAAAATTTTTTTAATGGCATTGGTGTCGTTTACTACGCGATAGTGATAATGATATTTTTTTCTTTACTAAATATGCTGAATATTCATGAAAATAATATTTTCTTGACCATGACAAATTCAAAATGTCATAGTATACCTCTGGGATAAAACAAAGTTATGAAACGGGGGTGAGTTAATATCCACTAAAAAGTTCGTTCTAACCACCAGCTTATACTCTCAGAGAACGTTCGTCTTGTTTATTTCTCATTTTTAACGTTCCTTCTTTCCGTCTCCTTTTTTCCATCACTCACTCATTCTCTCTCTCTCTCTCTCTCTCTCTCTCTCTCTCTCTCTCTCTCTCTCTTTCTTTCTTTCTTGTATTTTCAGTTAATATTTGTAGATGATCATTTCGAATGAAAATTCGTAATCGAATCGTGGTTCTACTCGAAATTCAAAATGTCAATCTCTGAATCGTACACGTATGAATCTATGTACCTGTATCTTTTAACGATCATTCGCTTTTTATCAAACGATTTTTGTTAACCACATTGCAATAGTTTACGGCACGTGACGTTACTATACTCATTTTATCGATCCCAATCGAGTTATAATAATATTATCCTACGAATTACTGTTAATACAACTCACGGTATTTAAACGCACACGTGTACCATCGTCGTTACGCTCGTTCGCGGGATTATTTGGGTCACGCTCGTGAAACACGGTTCATGATCGAACATTTTCGTTTTAATCCTTTCTCGAATTTCTGTCTCTCTCTCTCTCTCTCTCTCTCTTTTTGTATTTTTTCTTTCTATATATATATATATTTTTTTTTTTTTTCTATCATACAACCAACCATAGCAACCAAATAGATTCGTCAACAGACATCGTCTATCGAAAAAAAGCTTCGTTTTATAAAATTAACAAATTCTCATCGATCTTTCGTTGAATATATATAAATAAATAAATATAAAGGAAAGAAGAAAGTCATTATTGTATGAATTGAGATAAGAGTACTGCATGTACGATAGGTAAATGTTAGAGTACTTCGACATACAGTAGATACAACTTTATATATCTACACGTATATGTACATAAGTAACATACATATCTCCATACGTGGCTGGGTCATAGATTTTTTTCTTTTTGTCTTTCTTTTTTCTATTTTTTTTTTCTATCCTTTTTTTTTTCCTTTTGCGTAGTGACAAGAAGAGAAAAGGGAGAGGAATGAGGTACAGCTATCTATATTGTAGGTAGCTTTTAGTTCGCTGTTAACGTTCTATGTATATCTACTAAGAGACTCTGTGCTCGATAGAATACATACATGCCAGGGAGCGGCACAAGTTCTATTGATTTCGAGTGAAGCCACTCGATCGGGGTTGAAACATTTTCATTTGACGAATATATATATATATATATATATATATATATATATATATCGTGTATATATATACATATATATACACGAAAGTATATATTTTCGTTTGGCCTTGGAGAAACATTGAAAACCTAGTTCTTTTAAACTATTTTTCTTTTTCTTTCTTTCTTTTTTTTTCTGTTTTGTTTTTTTCTCGTTTTCGATTGAAATGGTCAATACGATCGTTTAAACAGTGTTCTATTAAGTTATACTTGAAGTATGTAGGTAGTTTTCGAGTGGCCATTCAAAGATCGAATAGACTTTTAGTAACGAGATTAGGGGCGTGCCACGTAGGGTATGTATGTTGGTAGTAGTTGTAGGTAGGATGGGGAGTCATAAGTTATAAGTACGTGACATCGATGGCGGTACCGGATAATGTAAACCCTTGGTAACGACCGTATAAAACGTTGAATTCGATGTTCCTAGTAGTAACTCCAAACTGCTTTTCGGTATATCGACGCAATCCAGAAGTCAATTAATTAATAATTAACGATCGATTTTATTGCCCCCCGCCCTCCCCTACCTACTCGTATTTCTTTATCACTTATTGTCATTATCGTACAAAATTAAATTGAATTAAATTAATTATTTAATTACTTAATTAATTACTTAAACAAATAATTAATTATTAATTCATAGAAAGATACATTAAGGAGTTGTACGCTTGAACGCGTTTGTTATTCGATACAATTACACATTTATAATTAACAAGATTGATTCATAAATAAAATCTATCCTATCGGTTGGACGTATCAAATCATTAAATAATCTCCATTCTGGGTTTTGACAATAACTAACAATCCGAACGAATTGTAATTTTCTTTTTCTGTTTTCCTTTTTTTTCCCTTCTTTTTTACAAGACAGATAGATAAATGTCATGTAGAAGAACATGAGAATCGTTTTTCCAAAATTTCACGGTCTGCTTCCGGTTATAGAGGAAGAGAAGAAGAGAAAAAGGGGTAGCGGGAAGGAGGTAAACCATCCTTCGATTTCCTCCGTCTCGAAAATTTGATTCGTTTCCTCGAAGCGACATGTAGTGCTTACCATGGGTTAGGAAACGCATTATCGATGTAAATTCAATAGAGATGGATGGATAGAGAGAGAAAGAGAGGGAGAGGGAGGGAGAGAGAGAGAGAGAGATAGTGATAGTGGGAGGGAAAGAGATAAGACGAGAGAATCGCAAGATGGGAAAATGTCGTGGGCCACGAACCGTAGGTTATCTCGTTTTGTCGAGAAGGGAGGACAAGCGTTATGAGATCCGTTCACGAACCGTGTTCACGCCCGTACATAGACCTTTATACAAGGGTTATTTGTGTATGTGCCATTTGCTTTTTCGAACGTGACTCGATCGGGCTCGAACGTGCAAGCTTCTTCTGACTTGCGAGAGATAACGTTGGGATATGCGACCGAAAGCTTTTCGATCGGATCATGCGGAGTCGTGAAAGGCATGTTTTCGAATCTCTTTTCTAAACCCCCCTCCTCTCTTTCTTCCTTTTTTGTATTTATCTTTTTTTTTTATTTTTATTTTTATATGCGCGTGGCTTTAAGTAAAAAGAGCGAACGAGCGAATGTGCTTGGGAAATTGAAAGGAGTACGAAAGGTTTTCGAATACTTGGAAATATGGGGAATACAGTTATTAGTTTCTTACAACTAAGACTACTTTTTACTATTTAAAAATTTCAATCTTACGAATTATTACCTTAAAGTTAATTCTTCTCTCTCTCTCTATCTCTTCTTCTCTCTCTTTCTTTCTTTTTCTTCCCTTTTTTTTTAACGATAATACAATATCCTACAAATTTTTATCCTTGATTAAATATAACACTTTAATATGATATTCGTTGAGTAGATCGAGAAAATGATTTCTCAATTTCATGAATTTCCAATTCATTAAAGAGAACTCGAAGGGAATCGATTTTTTTAAGAGGGGAAGTACATGTATTTCTTTTCTGTTTTATGTTCTTTCTCGAGTACTTAAGTACTTCTCTATTGTAGAAATTTTAAACATGAAAGTTCGAATGATATTTTTTTTCTTTTTTTTTCCTCTCTTCTCTCCTTTCTTTTTTTTTGTATTTTAATCCGTTTATCTTACTAAAAAATCGTCAAATCGTCATTTGAAGAAAAATCGAGTTTCATGTATTTTTCGTTCTCTTGTACGAACCAAAAGCTTCCATTTTCAACACTATTTTTTTTAAGTGAATTATTGGGAAATACTCGGACCGAAGCTAACTCGGTTACAATGGTCGGCTTTAAATGGATACTCGATGCTCTGTTTTCCGTAGCGTATGTTACCAATTTTAGATGTCTGCATGTATTCCAGTTGGTTAGGTAGTAGTAGTAGTAGTAGTAGTAGTAGTAGTAGCAGTAGTAATAGTAAGGTGGTCCGTAATATTAGTGGAGAATCAATGGATCGATGAGAACAGGTGATTAGCTAAATCAAACGAGGTCTATGTAATTTTCTCTTGAATCAATTAAATTACAGCTACGATTTCTCGTAGTTTTTTTTTAAACGATTCTCATCGAAACGATATTTCTCAAATAATATATATATATATATATATATATATATATATATATATATAAATATATTGTTTTTTTGTTAAATTCATACGATTTATTATCGATTTCGAAAATCCGATAAATTCGAGGAGAGAGCACATCCTTAATCAAAATTGTAATTTCATTTCCTTGTCACGGAATATACCAACGTCTCACTCTGTAAACAGTTATTTGGAATCACATAATCCTCGTCTTACATACGCGCATACATACATGCAGGTACACACACATACATAAAGTATATATACAGTCAAAGACAAGATATATATATATATATATATATATATATATACGTGCAAGCCAAAAACAAGAGACATGAATAAAGGATTTCTGAGTTTGTCAACGGATTTGTGGCTTACTTCGTATTTCTCTCTCGTCCGAGTACACGCAGTCGAGAGTATTTCGCGTTTAACCACCGAACTTATCGAGCTTCTGACAACAAGCGTATGTAAAACCGAAGAAATCTTTGCTTTCTGATCAGACAAGCTTTCGTTTCATCGTTTTTACGAACAACAAAATTTATTTTAAATTTGAACGACAATTAAATAATTAATTGATTAATTAATTAATTAATTAATTAATTATTTAATTAATTAATTAATTAATTGATTAGTTAATTGCGTTTAACATTTATAATAATTTCCGTTCATTTTCTATATCTATTCGACGAATAATAAGAATAAAATTTGATTCCTTATCTACTTCGTATTTTATTCCGAATTTATTAATTTTATTGTTAAATTTGGTTGAATAATGAAGAAGAGATTCATTAAAGCCGAACGAGAGTTTCTAATACTTAATAATTCTCGTAAAGTATCATGTAGAAGAGTAAGAAAATGAGAAGAAAAAAAACGAAATACTAGGAATATCGAAAAAGGCTGACTATTTAAAGAGGAAAGGCAGTTCATTCTTTAATATTACTTTTCTCTTTAATGATTCATTTATGAACAGACAATGCGACATTTCTTTCTCTTACTCTTCTTAAATTCTCCTGTTTCCAACGTAAATGGCGTTACATTATTATTCAGCGAAATACCGCTTGCCTCGGGCAGTGCACTCATAAAAATAAAGAGATAAAAAGAAAAAGAGAAAGAGAAAGAAAAAGAGAAACAGAAACGTAGAGAGGAAGAGAGGGAGAGAGAGAGAGAGAGAGAGAGAGAGAGAGAGAAAGAGAGAGAGAGAAGAAAGAGACATACGATTAAAAGATACATTCTACTTTATCATTTTAATAAAAAATGCAAGATGTGCGCGTGTGCACGCATTACACCGATGTAATTTCATATGGGAATAACTGTAGTATGGTTTTAGAATTAAAAGAAAAAGACAGAGAGAAAGAGAGAGAGAGAGAGAGAGAGAGAGAGAGAGAGAGAGAGAGACAGAGAGACAGAGAGACAGAGAAAAACAGTGATATATATATATATATATATACACCCATACATATATCACTCACTTTATATATATAAAATAGGAGTGAATGAGACTGACATAGATAACACACACACATACGCATGCAGAAACCAAGGAACATTAATAGGAAAGTTTAGTAGTCGTCGAGCAAGAGCAAAGGAATTTTCTCGAAGGTAAGATCAATCGGCAGAAAGTTAGTCACTTTCGAATGTAATATCGATCGTGTTCATCTAACTAAAGAGTAAGTTAGATAACGTCTTTGAAATGTAACCTTTTATCATTGAACGAACGACGTATATATATATATATATATTTTTTTTTTTATTTCTTTTTATTTTTTTCTTCTTTGATTGATGTTCAAATGTTAAAAATTATACGATTAGATGTTTAATTTTTTCTCGTAGAAATTCTATTAATTCTTCTCGGTCCATTTTATACATTACGTGCAAGAAAACGAAGATAGAGAATAAAAGACGCAAGACCGTAAATAAAGTCGTCCTGCTCTCTCTTTCTCTCTTTTTCGCTCTCTCTTTCTCGCTCTCTATTCTACCTTTCCCTTTAGTTCCTCGGTTTTCGTAGAGCAAACACAATCCAATTCCATTCTTCGTGCATTCAGGAGACATAGTAGTGGATCTTCTAAACGAAGCCGTCGAAATTCGATCGAATTCAGTGAGGAGAGAAAGACAGAGAAAGAGAGAGAGAGACGGAGAGAGAGAGAGAGAAGATGGACTATACTTGAATTCTAGCTGATCTCGTCAAGAGAAAGCGAAGACGCGAGTCAGACATCCGTTACTTCGAAAGGTGCGACAGGGCTTGCTTATCTGGTATTAAATTGATTCCAGTGTACCTTTGGGAAGCAATGAAAGACGTTGGTTTATCCTATCTCAAGTGATATTAACAAAAAACGATAAGAGTTTACTGTGTAAGTTAGAGAAAGATGGATAGATACATATAGTGAAAAAGAAAGAGAGAGAGACAGACAGAAAGAAGGAGAACTATATATGTACGTATGCACATATAACATAGAATATAATTATAAAAATTACAAACTTGTAAAACGAGTATAACGAGATTTCGGTTCAGTTAAATTTTTAATGTCAATGAAATAAATAGATAAATAGTTAGATAGATAGAGAAAGAGAGAGAGAGAGAGAGAGAGAGAGAGAGAGAGAGAGAGAGAGAGAGAGAGAGAGAGAGAGAGAGATAGAGAGATAGAGAGATAAATCCAAAGGACGAATTGGCATCCAACGTTGACCGAGGTGACCTAGATTCGTTCAGTGAACCCTTCTATCTTTCTCTTTGCCTTGGCTCATCTAGTTTTCCCACATAAATGGAAAAAGCTACGGTGAGGCCTTGGTATCGGCTTATCCAATTTTTAAAAGGCCTCCGTGAGATACGGCCTATTCGAGATCCTCTATTTCGACTTTCAAGTTTATTAAATATTTACTTAAATATATTTTATTTTTCTGCAAAGAGAACTCTCATGTCTCATGGTTTTACGATCCTTAAAAAATCTCCTCGCTACGTTATTTACGAGATAATTTTTTCTACTTTCTTGTATAAAGAAAGAAAAAGAATGAGAAAGAGGAAGAAAGAGAGAGAGAGAGAAAGAGAAAAAAAGAAATAGAAAGAAATACTGTAAAACATTTCTCTATTAAACTCAAATAATATTCGCGATCGTGGTCATACTAATGGAGAAATTTCGATTAATATTGATAAAAAAGCTTCATTATAGATTCTTCCAGAAGAATGGGTTATGGGAATTGAAATGTCAAGGTACGAGAAAAGAATTGTTAAGATGAAGGATCGAAGAAAATTCGTTTACATTCATTCTGTTTAATTGATCGATTCCTTTTCTTTCTTTTCTTTTCTTTTCTTTTCTTTTCTTTTTTTCTTATCTCCTCTTTTTACGATAGATCGGCTCGTATGAAAATAAATAGAAGATAAGTAGAAAATATTTGTAGTTACATGATACGTATAATCTATTTAATTCTTAATCATGCTTTTCATGGATAATATTTTAACACTGCAAATTGTTCTCCGAATACATAATACTTAATATTGTATTGACAAATTTAACGACCGATGACATTGTTTATTTATGAATATATTTATTTGGATTATCAGTAATGAGAACGTAATCATAAATAAGTGATCAATAGCTTAAATAGCTCAAATATTATTTATATCTTACGCCTGTGTAAAAATAAAGAATAATTTTGGCCCGTTGTTTAATATTTAATATCATTTGCGTTCGCGTTTAAATACTCCGGAAGAACTTAAATATTTATAGGATTAGAATTTCACGATTGAGAATCGTGTAATATGATTTTTTTTTATTTTTATTTTTTTATGTTATTATTTTATTTTTATTTTTATTTTTTATTCTTATTTATTTATTTATTTTTCTTTTATTTTTATTTTTTTTATTTTTTTTTTTTCTTTGAGAAAATTGAGATGCTAGAAGCATAAGTACGAGCCTGACAAAAGTCACGTTTCGAAAGGATCATCGAGGATAAAATAAAAAAAAGAGGAAGGAACTTAGGAGTTTCGTTGGTTGTTCATGGAATTCATTCGTGTTCTTTTCTCTTCCTTTCACAATTTCTCAGTTTCTCTTAGAAACAAGTTGATAGACGGACACAACGATTGGACAAGTCGAACTCTTTTCTTTCTCCCAATGTGTCTCCCCAACCCTCCCCAACCACTCGACACCTGTCTCCTTACATCTTCCTCTTACTTTGGCTGTGCTTTTATGTTGTTCCTTGGATTTCTCGTTTCTACGAAAATTGAATTTTCATGATGTAACGAAACGTGAACATTGATTCACGTTTGAATTTACTCTCGTCCAAGAGTAATTCGTACTTACTCGTTTGTTTCATCTCTTTCTTTCTCTCTCTTTTTTCTCTCTCTCTATCTCTGTGTTGTGTGTGTTGTGTATGTGTGTGTTCGTATATATGTATGTATTTGTGTGTGTGTGTGTGTGTGTCTGTTCTAATCCAGACTCCTTTTTTTTTATTTTCGTTGAATGGTGCGTAGGTTTTGTTCGTAGAATAAGACGAGACGTGCGGTATACGGAAAGTTATTATACTCCTACGCGATATCTCTTGAACATTAATTTTTTACGTATTGCATAATATCAAGCTAAAAGCAGCAAGAATATGTTAGATATCTTCCAATCGTATTTTCTTTCCTCATTCGTTTTCTCATTATTTTCTAATTTTTTTTCGAACAAGTAGAGATAGTTTGAAAACGTCGCCAACAATGATCGATGTCTATCTTTCTTTTATCGAAATATTTTTTTATCGCTTTTTTTTTTTTATACGCTTGTAATACACATATATACACGCACATATAATATAATACGCGTCTTTAATTCGTATTTTATATAATCTAATAAATAAAATATATCATTATTGTTATATTTCATTTAAGAAGTTTTCTTATTTCATGTAAATCATAAATTATCGATCTCACCTCGTATTTCTTCATCATGATTCGATATTTTATCGGCATGCTAATGAAATTTCTTTTTATCGACATCTAGATACTATGAAAGAGAGTCTTTACTATTCCACGTAATGTTCCACAAAATGCTCGATTTTTATCTCCCTTGGCAGTCTCTTCGTCGCTTTCTTTCTCTTTCTCTTTATCTCTAACTTTATTTCTCTCTCTCTCACTCTCTCTCTCTCTCTCTCTCTCTCTCTCTCTCTCTCTCTTTTACTCGACGATGGAAACTTTTACTTCCGTTTCCGCTCCGAGAGAAAAATCTTTGGACTTGTACTATTCTCCTATCTCGATCATACTCCTTACCTCTCCCGTCCTCTCTTCTCTCTCTCTCTCTCTCTCTCTCTCTCTCTATCTTTTCCTTTTCTTTTCCAATTTCTAAAACGTTGTTCTCTTTACGAAGAGCCGCCGTTCGAGGAACGTCAAAATCCGATAAATTCTCAGGACACGTTTCTGCGATCGTAAAGCAGGTTTCATGCGAGAGGATGTCTGTTAGAGTACAGAAGACTTGCCCAGTTTCGTCTAGCAATTTCTCGTTCATCGATAGTCGACTTCTTCGATCCTTCCTCTACTTTGGCATCCCTTTCCACATATACACACATACACATATACACTCACGAACACATTTTCTCTCTCTCTCTCTCTCTCTCTCTCTCTTTCTCTTTATTTCTTTCTATTTTTTTCTCCTTATCCCTTTCCTTCTCTCTTTTTCTATCTCTTGTTTGTTTTCTAGCTTTCGGAATGGAGAAAGTTTCAACTTCGTTGTTGAAAAGCAATCTCGAATCATTGAGAGATAATTAAAGCAAGTGAAACGTATACCGTTATCGTATAGAAGTGAGGAATAGTAATGCAGCACAATCGACTCCTATAGGAGTGTATCACCTTTGCTCGATATCGTGAGAGATCTTAATAACGCTACGAAATCACGAAGTTTTGCCGATATTTGTAAAATCGTCGCAGTGAATCGGTATACCTTCATGTTTTGCGTCGAAATATCGTCTAAAATTCTGAGAGCATGAATATTGAAGACAATCCAGGAAGAATGAAAGAGTTGACAAAAACTGATATTTCTAATTATGATTATTATTTAAATCTCTCTATTCTTTCTACTTTAATTTTCGGCTTTTATTTAAGATAATCCCTAGTATTTCAATGATTTTCGTTTATTATTCCTCCTTTTTTTTAATTTTTCTTTTTTTTTCTTTATTTTTTTTTTTTTTTTTTTCATGGCGATCAATTCATTCGCGTTAAACTAATGGATTTGTCGTGCATATGTGTTTAATGAATTGAAAGATATTGACGTTGGCACAACAAGAACGTCGTTAATCATTTCACGAAATTTTATAATTCATCTCTCTCTCTCTCTCTCTCTCTCTCTCTCTCTCTCTCTCTCTCTCTTTCTCCACCTCTTCCTTTCTGCCCAATCTCTATGTCCCCAGTTAATTAATTTAAATTATTTATGGACGTATGAATTGACGTATATTATGTTATTATTGAAATAATATATACAAAATAGGAATAAGATAAAAGAATGTGGAGGAATAATAAGCACGAATACATTGTAGAATAGTGATGATAAAGTTCATATTTCCGACTACCTTTACTTCTCTTGGTTGGATCGATGGATTTCGACTTTAAAATTCGCTACAGCTTAAATAAAGAACCGCGCAAGCGCATAGTTTTCCATCCGTCTGCCTTTGATCGTTTATCCTTCAAATAAATATTACTTTGGTTTTATATTTTTTTCTCTTTTTTTTTCCGTACAATGCTAGGAATGAATTTTTGAATGAATTTTTTAAGCGAAATATGGAATAAATACATTGTTTGGAAATTTCTAGGATACTTCAATGTTACAAAGAAGGAATTATTTATTACAGTAACATATATATTACAGTAACATATATATATATATATATATATATATATATATATATATATATTATAGTGTAGCATAGTAATATTAAGAAATAAAAATATTTTGAGCGTATGGGAAATTTTCAAAGAAAGTATTTCATTATGAAATCGTGTAGATGTAATATAGGATAATTGAAATTCCTTTCGACGAAAAAGAAAAGAAAAGAAAAAATAGGAAAAAGAAAAAGAAAAAGAAATAGAATTAGATGGTTATTGATACATGATTTTTTCAAAGTATTCCTTTAAATCACGGATTATTTTTCGAGAAAAAGATCATAGATTGGCAGTTTTCATTAAATTTTTCTTAAACATCTCGAAGGTAGAGAAATTCTTAAGAACACCGTAAAAGGGGGAGAGAGAGAGAGAGAGAGAGAAAGAGAAGGTAGCAAATACATGTGCCTGGGAAAGGTAAACGTCGCACGAGCATATTTTTCAATCGGCTTTCAATCCGCGGATGAAAAAAAAAATAGAAAAAAAGAAAAGAGAAAAGAAAGCACAGGAAAAAAACGAGAAAAGAAACGCTTCCTCTTTAACGCGCGCGAAAGTGTGTGATGATTTTTCACGAATTCGTCTCGTTGCGTTAAAAAGAAGAGAAAAAAAAGGAAAATGAAAGAAAACAGAAACGAAGAACAAAAAAATGAAATTGAAAGGAATTGAAAGGATTTGGAAAAATGAATTTATGTATATATATATAGGGTGTTGTGTACATCGGGTGGTAAGCGACGACGCGCGTTTCCCTTTTATAAAAGAAAAATACGCTCGTAGATCATTTCGACGTTGGAACGTTCGCGAGAGCTTTTCTGAGCTTTCGCACGGAGCTTTCTGCACGTGACTTTTTCACAGTGTGTCGCATCGGTTGTCTAGTATATGACGTTGCTCTAGTATATAACGCATTACATGTTTCAATTCAATGCGAATGCCTATTTCTACAACGCTAACGGATCAGTCTTCTTCTTTCTATTTATCTATGTATAGGTACATATTTCTCTCTATTTCTCCTTTCTCTTTGATACGTTCGGTTATCCATACTCGTGTCATTCGAAATCGAAACACCTTCAGTTTTCATTTCTCCTTTTTTATATAGATTTCTCCTTTTTTTTTATATAGATTCGCATAGACCGATAGATAGATGGATAAGGGTTTCTTAAAGCTAACGTAAAAATACACACTAGACGTACATAAGTACGTAAGTAAGTAGTACTTACCTATGTATTTATCTTTTAAATTAAAAATCAGATTTTTGTGTTTTATAAGTTTTCGCAAGACTTTAGAAACGTTCGTTCTCGAAAAAGGAATAATATTTGGCTGTTTCGATATTAATGAAAAGAAAATAAAAAGAAAAAAGAAAAAAAGAAAAAAGTATTGTCAAATATAAATCAGACTTATATAATTTTTCTCGTTTGATGTAGAGACAGATAAAATTTTTTAAGAACGAAATTGTTACTTCACATTATTTTTATATATATATGTCTATTAAATACGAAGGATATAAGTTTTAAAAAATTGGCATTTATCGTGCTCGAATTGTTCGAATATGATCGAAATGAAATCATTTTAAGGAGGAGGAAAAACGATATACCTACTTTTCTGGTGATCGTGGCATACATACATACGTGGAAGTGATCCAACTACGGGAGTTACGTTTCTTCGGGGTATGTAACTTGCTCCAAAGTCTCGTGTCGTAGTTTGAATGAAAACGTCGAGAGGGAAAGAGAGAAAGAGAGAGAGAGAGAGAGAGAGAGAGAGAGAGAGAGAGAGAGAGAAGTTGGCACGAATTTTCTGTTTCCTCGGCTGCTTGACTCCGTCTCCTTGTTCTTTACACTTTATGACTTTCGTGGTCTACGTTTTCTCTCTGTCTGTCTGTCTCTTTCGAGTATTTCCTCTGCCTCTCGCTCTATTTCAGTACGTGGTTACATCTCGACAGCCATGGGATGTAAATGTCACGTGTTGTAAAACGATGTACGTTATAAAGTGAAATGTTGCTTTTGTTGTTCATTACTTTAATAAACACGAAAAGTTGAAGCAGAATATGCTCAGGACTTTTTTAGGATGAACTCGAAGTTGATGCTTCTCGTACATACATACATCCATACGTGTATCATTTGACATACAATCTTTACTGATTTCGAATTCTTATCGTCCATATGTCTTTATTATCGTATTAATGCATAATCTATAAACGAAAACAATCGATACGGTTTACCAGGAAACTTTTATATTCGCCAAAAATTAATTTTAACATGGTGCATTTTCGTTCGACCAAACGATAAATCAATGACAAAGATAGTAATATCTTACCCGGTTAAAATATTTCTGTCACGTTTCTGATCTGATCTTCATGGAGGATAAAAAGAAAAAATTGTGTTTTAGAAAAGCTATTCGTCGTAGAGGGATGTTATTCCAACGAAATATATTTTCTTTAAGCATTTAAATGTGAAAATGATTGAAGATCGCTTTGGGTGTTTGAAATATGTAAATTGTTTTTTCTTTATCTTCTTATTTTTTTTTTCTTTTTACTTTTTTTCTTGTTATCAGAGATAGAATCGAAAGTAGTCGACGAACTCATTTTCATGTTCTTTTTCTTTTCTCTCTTTTTTTTTTTTGTTTTTTCTTTCCTCCTCTCCTTTCCATGTTAATGTTCGGAAGGTGAGGTCAGATTAAAGTTTATAACTTTTACTTAGTGCTTCTGGTAGTTTTACTTGAGAGATGAAAAAAAAATATTATAAAAAAGAAAACATATATATATACGATATATAGAGTAAGAAGGGGTGGAGGCAAAGATGGTTGAGGTTAAGATAAGACACGCGAAATGATGCGCAGCTGGTGTTCCGTGTAAGTCATTATACGGTCGTACGACGAAAGCAACGACGAGTTTACTAGTTTTTCAAGCAAGCTTTTAATAGTTTTCTTCACTGCGACTTAAATCCTTATTTTCTGAAGTAAACACTAAGTACTATGTTTAATAGAAAAGTATTTACATATGTATGCATGTATGTACATATATATATATATATGTAAATATGTAAAAGTCTCTATATATATGTAATATATGTAAAAGTCTCTATTCAATTTTCATTCTTCACTTTAATCATTTTTAAAGATAATTTCGTCGTAACAAGATATTAAAAAAATAATGAAACTTAATTATATTTAATACATTCTACTTTCTTACGTAAATAAATAAAAGAAAAAAAAAACCAATTAAAATTCTCTTTGTTAAAACGAAGATGGAATGTTCTTCGAATAACTTCGATATCGTCGATTCTTCGTGAAATGCAAAAATTTATGTAAATAAAATTTTCCGTCACCGTAACGACAAAGATCAATTTTGCATTTGATCCGTTCATAATGTAATTCTTTATGAATTTTCTATTCTTCCAGAATGCAATGAAATCTGTCCTAGAATGCAATAAAAATCTGTTTTTTTTTTCATTTTTTTTTTTATTCTACGAATCTCTCTCTCTCTCTCTCTCTCTCTCTCTCTCTTGCTCTCTTTTCGTATTCGTCGATCAAATCCATGGCATTCCATCAAAGATGTGAAAAAGGATTGAGAATAATCAAATGACTCAACGAAATCGATTTTGCGTATTCATATCTGTTTTACAAGGCAAACGGAATGTATGTATATATATATGTATGTATGTATATATGTATGTATGTATGTATGTATGTATGTATGTATGTATGTATGTATGTATGTATGTATGTATGTAGATATGTATATAATAATGGTAGATAAATATCTATTCATCGAAAATATAAATTTATGTAAATCTTAACAGTAAAATTAATAATATATCAGATATCGTTTCGTACACGTTTATGCCATACCGATATAATTGTATCCAGAGAAAGTAATATCTCAATGTTAAATTTGTAAACTTTTTGAGTTCATTCGTCATATTGACTTTTCGTTACTTTTCAGATTTATGCCATTTTAACTCGGAATTTACTTGAAGCGTACGTGCTGTTTGATACGATGAGAACTCAACTGTAATTGCACTGAGTGAGTGAGTGAGCGAGTGTATGAATGTGTAGAAGAGAAAAATAGGGAAAGAGGAAGAGAAAGAGAAAGACAAAGATATAGACAGAGATAGAAGATTGAGTTGGAAGTCACGAGATTTAGTTATTTACGATCCGTCTCCTCGACGTATTCCTCTGTCGAATGAATGATCGCAAACACGTGACTTCTCGTGAAAGAAAAAGTAAAAAAGAGGAAAAGAGAGATAGAAGCATGGAGGTACGGGGAGAGAGAGTGTGTGTGAGAGAGAGAGAGAGAGAGAGAAAGAGAATCTAGTCATCCATTCAACATGTCATCTACGTCGTCCTACGTAATCATTTGTTGATTTCTGATTTATTATTTTCTTTTTTCCCTTTTTCCTTTCTTCCCTTTGTTTATATATATATATTTTTATTTATTTATTTATTTTGTTATTTTTTGTAAACAATTTACTAAAACATTTTGCCATATTTGAGTTTGAAAAATTCATATTAATTCGTTCGAAAATGTTCTCGAATCGAAAAATCTCTCGTCGGGATATATATTTTCACATTTCGTTGTAATTGAAAAGAAATAGAGCGGTAAATATTAGGTATATATCTATTTACGTTAGAGTTATGTGTAAGTACATACATACATACATACATACATACATACATACATGCATACATACATACATACATACATACATGCATACATACATACATACATACATACATACATACATACATACATACATACATACATACATACATACATACATACATACATACATACATACATACATATATACATCTATAAATACGACCTAATATATATATATGTATGCATGTATGTACATATCAACGTATATAGGTATATAAATTCGATTCGAAACTTTTCAACGGACGATATACTTAAGCATATACATACGGTAGCAGAAAAGCCTCTAGTCTAATTATTCCGCGCCCTTGACTATTCGACCACTTGGGCAGCCACTGAAAGAGCCACGTTAATTAACTCTATGCGCTGCTGGCAATCTCGTTAATTGCTCCGTTGCTTATCGCCTAATTACCAGGTTACTGATAATCTTCGACTTCCCCTTCCGTGACTACGTGGACGTAAAATATCTTCGTCTCGTAGCTTCGATCTCGAACTTGAAACATCAAAGGAACGTGTCGACGATAATTTCGATGGACTTTCATTAAAGATAGATAGATAGATAGATAGATAGATAGATAGATAGATAGATAGATGTATATATAAATGAATCGATAGATAGATAAGATACACACAGACAGAGATAGATAGATAGATAAATAGATAGATAGATAGATAGATGCATAGATGGATAGTGGGAAGAGGAAGTTTGGACGAGTGAATTTCGAAATGGCCAGGTTTGCAGCTGAATCTCCTGTATTTCCTGTCTCCTTCGACTATACTCCGAGGATTTAAATGAAATTCGATGCCGAACGGCAACCAACAACAGTGAACTTCCGTGTTTGACTATCAAGAGATTATCAGAGCAAATTCCCGTATCT
>NC_060955.1:17354757-17372257 GCF_910589235.1 Vespa crabro
ACTTCATTAGAAAAGAAACGTCATCGTGTGTATATATCCGTATACATATTTTACTGGGAATATAAAGGAATTTAATATTCGTTTCAATTGAAATGCAAGTACATATTTTATGAGAAAAAAAAGAATTAAATATTTATTTCAATCAAAATCAAAAAAGAAGAAGATAAAGTTACAAGTATATTTATATCATTCGAGAAGGAACGTCGTGTGTATATGCGTGTGCATATTCAATAACAAAAAAAAAATGAAAAAAAGTAATTCAATATTAATTTCAATTGAAATTCGAAAAAAAGAGATAAAATTACAAGTATATTTATATCATTGAAAAAGAATATCATGTGCGTCTATGTATGCACATGTATATATATATATATATATATATATATATATATATATATATATATATATTTCGAAAAAATTTGTTACTTGTTTCAGACGTAAAATCAAAAAACGAAATAAAATTACGGATGGATTTGTATACGTATGCTTGTGGTTGTGTACGTATATTTTTCTGCCAAAAAGAGAAAAACAAGAGAAAAAAATTGATAGATATTTGTTTCAGTCCAAACACAAGTCTGACAGTATCGCGTGCGTCTTCGTTGCGGTTGAAAATCGCACGAAGTTGGGAGGGTTCGTTTGAAAGTTGGATAGTTTGTGTATACGACGGAGACTATGCTGTGGTGATGGTGGTCGTTGGTCGTGGTGATGGCGGTGGTGGTGATGGTGTTAGTGATGGTGTTAGCAATATGCCGGAGGCACGTGCGTATATAGTGCAAACTGGCTTTAGCGACAATGCAGTGTCGTGCATCGACCATGCTTCTCGTTCGTATGACGTGTGTCAATTATTCTCACGCATTGAAAAGAAACAGAACGATTTGTATGAGAACGACTCATAGCGTGTATATATGTATGTATATATGTATATATTGTATGTATATATATGTACATATAGATTCGTCAGAGTTTCTCTCTCGTTACTCGGAATGAAGAGCAACGATATTACAGGAATGATTTTGTTCGAAACTTTACATAATTCCGAACTCGTCGAATACATTTACATTGATTTAAAATGATTCTTTTATTGCAAAAATTATATAAAAAGAATATATAGTATAATATTTTATCCTTTTTTATTCATTGAATATTATCTGTTGAAATTCTGTATTCTATTTACAACGTTTCTACGATGATTTATCCAACCTAATTATTACGCATAGATCGTCCTTATGAAAGAAATCTGAAGTTAATTAAAAATCAATGTTTACCGCTTTCAAACAAGGAATAATTGGTGGTAATTGCTAATCTTGTTGGTAGTATATTAAATATACATTAAGGGCCATCTTCCTTGTCTTGAGAAAACTTTATAGAAGTGACTGAATAAAGATGAATAATCTGTGCTTTTGTAATTTATCTTTTAAATATTTCATTCACTTTTCTCTTTCTCTCTTTTTTTTTTTTTATGATCTTTCAAGACGATCGTAGATAATCAGATTGAAATTAGATACAAGTCGAACGATTGTTACACGTGCATTATATATTATATATATGTAAAATAGAAATAGAAAGATTTTAATTTCACGAAGCACAAAGACGACAAACGCATAATGTAAAAGGTAAGCTCTCGATCGACGAGTTTGCAATTAAATGGATCTAATTTCTGAATTGAAATTAAAAGGAGAAAATGGTAGAGTACAAGAGACAACAATCGTCCTATGCACATTGTTATCGTATGTGATTACATACATATTTACATACATACTTACATACATACTTACATACATACCTACGTATATATATACATAGATTGTACGACGATTCGGTACGGTGAATCTAAACAACGAGAATAGGGTTAAGGAGAGGAACGGAACACGAAAAGGAAATAGTTTCGCTGCGCTGGCAAACCTTTGGTATTTCGCTCGGCATTCACGGTGACACAAACCGCTTGAAACTTTTCTCCGACTTCAGTGAATATTTCCTGCTCGATCGTTAATCCAATTTCCAACAAGCACGAGACGCTTAATTACTCTTCCAATGTCGACACCTCGCAGGATTTATATTTTTCGAATTCGAAAGATATTCGGTAAGAGAAAAAGGACATTTACGATTTTCTTTTTTTTTTTTTTTGTTTTTTTTTTAATCGTTTTTAAAAAAGAAAGGAGAAAAAGTTATATATATGTATATACGGACATATATACATATACATTATTTCATTTTTTACTTCGATCAAATTTTCTATTTTTATATTTTTTTGTGACGAACAAAAAAGAGATAAAAAAGAAAAAATTAACATGAATTTTCAGTTAGAAAAAATGTAATTGTTTGTTAAGAAAAAAATATAATTGCTTTTTAAGTATATTTACATATTTATATCTATACATTTTTGGTCTATCGATCGAAAAACAAATTGTTTATCGTTGACGTGCTTTTACGAAACTGTCGTTGTAATCGTTAAATGATAGCTAACACATGAATAAATATTACGAACATTATTTAATTTAACAATAAAACAATATTTAATTGACGAAAAATATGCGATACGTATAAAGTAAAAAGAAAATTTTGCGTTAGAAAATATGGTCTTTAGTTTTTATTTTCATGTAATTTTTCAACTGTTTTTTTACGTTAAATTATTTAATCGATTGACAAAGTTACGATAGAGTATAGAGTAAAAAGTAAATTCGCTTTGAAGATATGTTCTACATTCTCTCTTTATAATTAATCCTTTAATTGTTTTTTCATTAATTATTTAATCGACTAACCATATAGATCAGAAAGATATTTCACGTTAGAAAATATGACCTTTATTCTTTCTTTTTATTTAATCTTTTAATTGTTGTTTTTTCTTCTTCTTTTTCTTTTAATTATTTTATTATTACTTACCTACAAAATTACGATCCATATAGTATAAAAAGAAATTTCTTATTAGAAAATATTGTCTTTATTCTTTCGTTATATTTAATATTTTAATTATTTTCCATTAATTATTTAATCGACTGACAAAGTTACGAACCTTATAAAGTAGAAAAAATATTTCGTGCTCGGAATGGTCTTTATTCTTTCTTCCTCTCTTGTTCTTTTTTCTTCTTCTTTTTTTTTTTTTTTATCAGCCTTTCTTTCTTTCTCCCTTCATTCCTTTTTTTCTTTTTTTCTTTCTTTGTTTCTTTCTTTATTTCTTCCTTTTTTTATCACTTACAGTTACTAAAGAAGGAATTTCAGTAATAAGGTCGACCAAGAGAAGGAAGTTCCTTCATTCGTGTAGAATGCGAAACAACTATAATACTTACTTGTGGTGAAGTCGAAGTAAAATTAACTCAACCTCGGTGGTCCTTAAAAACGTACTTCTTCGCTAGCACGAGTCATGTTTAAAAGGGGGGTGCGACCATATCTTAGTGTGGTACGATAAACGCAAAAGCAAAGTGTGACGAGTAAAGAGAGAATGAGAGTGTGTTTGAAAGAAAGAGTATGTAAGAAAGAGAAAGAAAGAGTAAGTGAGAAAGAGAGAGAAAGAGTAAGTGAGAAAGAGAGAGAAAGAGTCAGAGAGAGAGAGAGAGAGAGAGAGAGAGAGAGAGAGAGAGAAAGTCGAGCCCACACGGCTCTTCATAGTAAGCGATGCGAAGTAATTAAAAGTCGATAAAACCTACTGCCCTCCTTCGCCTTCTTCAGTTTCTTTCTTCCCTCAATGAGACGACGAGATAACTCTGGTGTATATGTATACTTAAAAGATACTACGCGACTATGTACCATACACCACAGAATCTTTTATTCTCTCTCTCTCTCTCTCTCTCTCTCTCTCTCTCTCTCTCTCTCTCTCTCACTTTGTATGTGTTCCTTTCTGTTACAACTCTTTTATTCTCTTGTTGGTTAGAAGAGTGAGCGAGTCATTTAAAAATTCGTAAGCATTGTAAAGGAACGAACGAGAAAGAGCAAAAGGTGTGGTCCAAAAAGCACCGACCTATCGATTTCTTCTACTTATATATGTAGTGTAAGTAGCGCTTACGATCAGCTTAACCTTTATCGTCCAGCATTTAAACTATCCTCTCTTCTACATGCACTTCCTCCCCCTCCTCTTCCTCCTAACTTCCTATCTCTCTTCCTAACTTCCTCTCACCCTAACTCCCTCCCTTTCTCCGTTGTCGAGAATATCGAGTCTACTATATAATAGTAGAAGATATATTCTAGAGTGTGTGGGAATGTGTGTGGGAACCTTGGAATTTAAGGGACCGTTTAAACATTTGGCCACTTAGGTCGTATATCAGCAAACGTAATTTTCTCCTAAATTATTCACGTTAAAATGGTACGTGCTACTAGGTCATTGTTTTAATGTATACATGTATATAGTAAGTAAATATATATATATATATATATATATAGTATAGAATAAATGTACATATATTTCATTGTGAATGTCGATGGAAAATAATATTGTAAGTAGAAACAAGAAAAAAATATCTCAACAAATTTTCGTTTTATCATCGAATATATATATGTATATATATATATAGTCAATCGTTAATTAATTAAATATGGGCGAACAATGTGACAAAAAAGAATGAAAGATATATACGGATAGGCGTATGTGGAGGTGGAACAATATCGTGGTTTTTTTAACTTTTCTTTCCTTTTTTCTCTCTCTTTCTTTTTTCTTTTCTTTTTTTTTTTTTTTTATTTTTTATTCTTTGCTCGAATTTTGTCGCATTTGTTTCATGCTTAGAAATAGATTCAACGTTTTGACAAACATGGAGAAAGAAATACGTATAAGTAGGCCGAGAATGAGAGTAAAGGATTTTTAAAGTGCCATTGAGTTTCTGCTCCAAATTTATAATGTATCTACAACGTGTGAAAAGGTATGCTTCGCGTTTTAAAGGGTGATATAGGTAGTGGGAGAGAGGAAAAGAGGGAGGGAGGAAGGGAAGCAGTTGCCTTTTTATTTCTTTGCCTTTGTTAGTGCTCGTTCTCACACGAATCTCTAAGTATTTGGACCAAAATAAAAAGTCCAATATATATAATCATGATAGATAAATTGAAATATTTGCATAAAACAAAACGCTCTATACAATTATCGCAATGATTATATGTTTGCTGTCTCCTTCTTATTATTTTTTTTTTTTTTTTTTTTTTCGTATTTTTCTGTTTCCTTTTTTCTCTAGAAAATCGTGAGAACGTAAAATATGGTAATGTTAAAACAACATATTTGATTTGTCAAGATGTTCCAATTTACGTAATAACGTGTCACTGGGTATGGTGTTCAAGAATTGTCCGATTAATTTCTCGCCCCAGTTAAGCAATGACGCAGGTTTTTTATAAAGCTTCTCTTTCGTACCTTACTAAAGAATATGCATATACATACTTACATACATACATGCATATATATATATATATATATATATATATATATATATATATAGTTTTACAATAAATTTTTAAAAATTATTAATTGTATAATTAATTGTACGTTAAAATTTTATAATATCGTAACAAAAGAGTAGTTGTGAAATAAGGGGGAAAAAATAAATTAAAAAAAGAAAAAAAAAGGAAGGTATCTATCAAATTACGCGAGTTTCTTAATCTTATTTTTTATCCTTTGGTTAACTCTTTATTCACAAAGTCTTTCATTATCTGCCCTTCACACAGTTTTCTCGTTAAAGGATCCTGAGGCACCTGTCGCGACTCTTTTTTACCAGGATTCTGGACAAGCTTGTCGGCATTGTACAGACAGATTTCTTACGACTCTTACACGTTGTCAAGACTTTTTCCAAGAATTTATGTAGCTCCGGCTAAAACTTTCATAAAGTGTTTTTCTCTTTTCCCTTTTTTCTTTTTCTTTTCTCTCTCTCTCTCTCTCTCTCTTTTTTTTTTATTTCTTCCCCTCTTTTCTTCCTCGCATTCAACGAATTTTCACCTTGTCAACGTATTTTCTTCTCATATCAAAATAAATCTTTGGATAAAATAAAACAAAAAAGAATACACACACACACACACACACACATATATATATATATATATACAGAATATAAAGTGAATGAAATGAAAAATAAAAAAAAAAATCTAGGCAGATCCGATTTATTCGTATGAATTAGAATATAGAATTAACAAATAAAGGATTAATAAATAATAATAATAATAATAATAATAATAATAATAATAATAATAATAATAATAATCAATTCGGTGAATGAGTTTATATGGAATTGTTGAATACAATCTTTTAAATATCGTTATATTTACAAATAGTAATGAATTAGATATTTAATGTACAACGTCAATGCGTGAAAATATTTTCAATTGGCCGAACGCCAGTTATAAAGTAAAGAGAGATGCACTATATACCGAAGGGTTAATATCCTCTCGTTCGAATGTTTTGTTGCTCTATTGAAACTTCTATTTTAGTACGATCGACGTTCTTATGCGTTAAAAAAGATGCGCGATATCTTTTTCAAGAGGGAATATTGCTTTCTTCTTCTATTTTTTTTTCTTCTTCTTTTCTTCCTCTCTCCCTTCTTCTTCTTTCTCCTATTTCTTCTCTTTCTTTATCCATACTTAGGTCTCTTCCTCTTCAACGAAAATATTTCTCCCAGGTGCGGAGAAATCGCGATTGTGGTTCTCTTCTTTAACGTGGGTGGATACCTACACCAACTCGATGTAGCGTGTCGCTTTGGTATCGATTGCGAGCGAGGAAAACGTCCAAGGCCGACCAAACGTAGTACGTGCAACCGCGTGGACATCGAACGCAATGCTCACGTTCGTAAAATCGATATTTATTTCCAATGTGCTCGACAACGACTATGACAACTACAGCGACGACGACGATGACGACATACACTTTCTATGTTTCTTACTTTGCCCAACAATATTCAATGGCGATGATTTTTTGCTTTCTGCTTTTTTTCCTGTGTGTTTTTCTGTTTTCTAGTTTTTCTACTTTCCCCCCTTTCTTTTTCCTTTTTTTTTGGATCTTTTTTATTTTGCTTTACTTATTTATCTTAAGAATCCGAAAAATACAATTGTAGACGTAGATGGATTTAAAATTAAATGCAATTAAATATATATATATATATTATATATATATTTTTTTTTGTTATAAGGATAATTTGTTTAATATACTTTACAATGTTAAATTTTTCTAAAGATAATAATGGAACGTTTCATGATTATGAGATGCTAACGAATTTCTTACGGTATAAAAAGCAAATTGGTTATAGCAGTTATGTCGAATAAATGGCTGGATAAATGCATTGATATGGAGTAACAAAATTAACGTATATCTACGGTAGAGATCGTTGGTAAAATGCGATGGATAAAGTGATATAAAAGCGCAAATGCATTTACAGGTATCGATAAATTTCTACCTTTAAAGGCACGAGTTCATTTAATCAATAATATTTCTTTTCTCTCTCTCTCTCTCTCTCTCTCTCTCTCTCCTTTTTCAATAAAACCAAGGTACATTTATTTATTTAAAAAATAGTTGTCATAGGTAAATGGACGATATGGTCATAGACAAAGCATATGTAAATGTCATTCATGCGTATGCGTGTTGGTAAAAAAAAAAAAAAAAAAGGAAAAGGAAAAAAAGAAAAGAAAAAGTAAAAAAAGAGAGAGTAAAAAAGATTGCATGCAAAGCGTTTATTCGATTTTGACAAAGGAATACGAAGTTTATTGTTATAGAGTGATTTTTCATAGTGATTCTCATCTTGACGTTAATGCATAAAGAACGTGGAAATTATTTTTCTGGTAAGATTAAAAAAATATCGTATATTTGTAATATGTTTATTTTATACAAATTTACAGACGAATATATATGTACGTTTGTGTTTAAATTTATCTGTATCGGTGGTACTTTAAACCGTAGTAAATTAGTCGTACACATGTACGTGAGATGCATCGATTCAATACAGTTAAAATAGATGGCGAATTGAAACATTTTGTAGAGAGAGAGAAAGAGAGAGAGAGAGAGAGAGAGAGAGAGAGAGAGAGAGAGAGAGAGAGAGAGAGAGAGAGAGAGAGAGAGAGAAAGAAAGAACCTCCATTTGATCCTACCCAGTTTCCATCTTCCGGTAAATTTATTTGTTGGATAAATCTGTACGGAAAAATCGTCTAGCGTGTTTGCGACGATGACGATGCCGTGTGAAAATTTATTGGTCTCGAAGTTGAGCGCTCGGAAGGAACGGGGTGACCTCCTATGTAAATAAAATTTACATGATAACAATTCAGTTATCCAGATTATGCCGCAACAACGAACGATTGCATTCTTAAATCGTGCGCATCCAAAATACGATGTCTTCTTTTTTTTTTTCTTCTCCTTTTTCTTCTTCTTCTTTTTGTCCTTCTAGCTCATTCATGCGCTGGAAAAAAATTTATGTTGATCTTTCGACGAATTGGTTCGTTTGTTCAAATAAAAAAAGGAAAAGAAAGAAAAAAAAAGAAGATGTGCTCGGGGAGTAATTGTTGAAAAAAAAAGACAAAGAAAAAAGGAAAAAAGGAAAAAAAGAAAAAAAGCAAAGAAACCCTTCCTATTAGTTACTTTTAAAAGTAAATCAACGTGAAGTATTTCTCATAATGGTCAAGCTTTTTCGAAATCTTGTGGCTTGTAAAACGTTGACGAGCGAAAGCGTTTCTTATAAAAATGCCCGTCCCCTTGTTCGCCCAAAAATTTCAGCTCCTCTTTGTATCTCTTTCTTTTTTTGCTATTTTTTATTTCTCTCTTTCTTTATTTATTTATTTTTTTCCATTTAATCTCTTCTTTTCCCTTTTTTCATAAACCGACGATGCAACAAATTTGATGCGCGCACGTGGCTTTTGCGTGTACGTTTACGTCTCTTTCTTTCTCTGTTTCTCTCTCTCTTTCTCTCTTTTTCTCTCCTCTGTTCGATGGCGATGAAAATGGCAAAAAAATGCAGCTTTTTGTCGTCGGACCTCCTGCCTGCCTGCCTGCCTGCCGGCTCCCGGCGTCGCCGTCATTTTTATCGATTTTCGTGTGAGTAGATACGCCTCGTTATGGAGTTTCGAGAATACTTCGTACATACACGGCTCCCAGTTGTGCCAAATATAATCATCAACTCAAAAACGTTCATGGGATATTTATTATTGTTAGGCGTAATATACTCATTCTGACGTGTTAATAAAAACGAGGCTTACGCGATTAATTTCTTTTTTTTTTTTTTTATTTCTCTGCTTGTTAATAAAAAAATCGATGATTAATTATAGATACTATGCGTTAATGAAATCATGATTTTAGGTATATATATATATATATTATTTAAAAAAAATTATAGATTTCTGATTAATGTTTTAATTAACAAGCTCAATAAATTTGAACGTCTCTATTTTAGAAATCAAGAGAAAATAATTTCCATTGGAATTGGAACGACTAAATACTAATACTATCAGATTATTAGAAATGTTTTTCAAAGAACTAATAGTTGTAACCCGTTTGAATTAATTGTTTAAAAAAATAAAGGGAGGATGGCTATCACGTTCTTTGTGTTTTATTGACAGGATTACGTTTTCCGAGAACGGTCTTAATGCCGTACAAATGCCGGCCGACATGCTCGTTCGTACGTTCGTTCATTCGTTCATTTGTTCATTCGTTAGCATCGAACAAACTGATCTTTGTCGTTCTACGATTTCGACTATAGCTACTAGTTACATATATCGTTTGTATAACGTTCAACGTAGATATCTCAATCGCAGCATAGCTGACGTTAAATCTGAAATGAGAACTATTATCGTGAGAAATACACTATTGGATACATACGTACATATATATATATATATGTGTGTGTGTGTGTGTGTGTGTGTCTAAATGCGATACTCCGATCGAGATATTTCTCTGCTTGAAATCATTCTGCAAGGATAACGAGAGACTGAATTTAATTACTCGCTTGGTTGTATCTCGTTATCGAAGAAATAATCATCGGGACTTATTGCTTGATTATTCCAATAACGAATTTAACATAAACTAAGACGTAAAATAAAATAAATTAATAAGTAAATAAATATATAAATAAATAAATAAATATATATATATATATATAAATATATATAAATTGTTACATGTCGCGTCATATGAAAAAAAAATAATATCAAATTTGTACTCTCGAAAGAAATTATCTATGGGTAAATAAGAATTAAAGAAAAAGAAAATTAGTAAGTTAAATCGTTTCGTTATATCCTAATTCGATATCTTCGTGTAGATCGAAGTCTAACGTGAAAATTGATATAAAGGGTCGATGGGTCGTTCATAATCGACTTTCTCTTTATAAGAAAAATACGGCGAAGGATTCTTAAAGGATAACGAGCGTGAAAAGGAGAAGAGAAGAGAAAAGAAGAGAAGAGAAAAGAAGAGAAAAGAAGAGAAGAGAAGAGAAGAGAAGAGAAAAAAAATGATAGAAAGAAAGAAGAAAAAAAATGATAGAAAGAAAGAAGAAAAAAAAAGGAAAAGGAAGAAGTCGAAGAAGATAAGAGTAGTCTTGTTGGGGGTGGGGTAGAAGTAGTGGGAAAGGGATAGCGTAATGTCGACCAAAGTGACCTTTTATCTTCGAAATATAATGCACCTTGCCGTCGTTATCCAACTTCGAGATTTCTCTCTCTCTTTTTTCTTTTTCTCTCCTTCTTTTTTTTGCTCTTCGTTTTTCTCTCTCAGCTTCTTTCAGAGTATCTCTTTCTAAGAAGATATGAGTGGGTTGCAGAAAATGATGTCAAGAAAAAGTGTTAGGAAAATACGTAGAAAGGAAATGTTCGTGTGTTCTTTGTTTTTTTTTTTTTTTTTTTTTTCGAAAAAAATGATTGACACTGACGTTTGTTTGAGTCATCGTCATCGGAATCATTTTCAAGGTCATTGATCTTTCTTAAGATCTGATTCATCGAAAAATTAAGTTTGATAAAAAAGAAAAAAGAAAAATTGAACGAATGAATGAAGCGTTAAGATTTGATCAAGCAAACCTCTCGCGTCTCGAGGGTAGAAAATTTGTTTCCAGATACCATACCATTTTGCAGTTTTTCTTAGCTAAAAATTATGGTGGAATTGGGTTTTTATTTGTGGTATATATAGGAGTTCGCATGCATGTTCTCGAACCGCGCGAAATATACGAATCGATTCGCGGCTTCATTTTGTTCCCGCAATCGTGAGTTCTTTTTTCTTTTATTTATTTTTTGTTTTTTTTCCCCTTTTTTTTTTATAATAAATAAAATAATAATCAGATTATCGCGAAATTGCTAATTAATAATCAATAATCAATACTCTGGATCGTTTACTTTCGACTACTTTTACTTCATTTGGAGAAAGGTATTTCTAATCATTAGCCATGAAATTGGTTTCATGTTATCACACTGATAAAGTTGTTAAATGTAAAGAATGTTAAACTGAGCGAAGTAACTTTTCAGTGAAAGTTCAAGATTCAATTGGCCTCCTTTCGTTTGTTTCACAATTTTCCGCGTTACGTCTAATTAAAGTCAACGTCGCATCTCGATGCACGTTGTATCATCGACCGATCGCACGTGGCACGTAGAAGAAAAATCTTCTTGAATTTCTGAAGATGTCGCTTGATGTTTCTTCGCTCTCTGTTGCCAACGGTTGATATTAAAGATTTTCTAAATTGATACCTTCAGAAGTCGGTAAGGTAGAGTACTGTCACTTTATCCAGAGAAATAATAGAAAATTATTGAACAATGATTTGTCGGTTTTAAATTTGAGTTGTTTCTTTCGTTTTTTTTTCTTCTTTATTATCTTTTTTTTTCCAAAATACAATGCAATTTTCGTTTGCGCAATAATTAAAAGAAAAAAAAAGAAAAATGTCTAGAAACGTAAAGAAATGAATGGTTTCAATTTTCCCATCGGCTGGTAACAATGAAAACATGGTATGATATTACAGGTTTCTGTATTTCTACGTTGCACCTATGATAAAGCCAAATTAAAATTGATTATTCCAACTGACGGTAGATGGGAGCAATTATGATTAAAATAGTTTGACGATCGATAAAACCGACTCGTTCTCTGCAATGTACGAAGAACAAAAAGCACAAAAATTCATCTGAAACGATCGATTTTTTAGTCTCTGCCTTTGTGTTCGCTGTTGTTCTTCGAGTTTCTAATCATACGATACAGATGGACGCTATATTTTTAATGAAAACATATATATATATATTTGTTATTTTAACTAGTATACATTTGTAATAATAGAAATAGGTATTTATCTATAATATGCATATTAAGTACTGTAATGCTTTGACAAAATTATTTTGAATATTTTTATTTCAATCTGTCGTTATTAATATTATTTGAATATATTTTTATATTTCTACTATCTTTAGAGAACAAATTAGTTCACTTAAGATCACAGTAATAGAAAAGTATCATCAAACAATTACGTAAAAATTTGTTTATTAGAGAGTAACCTTATTGAAATAATAATATTGTCTATGATACAATTCGAACGAGACAGAAAGAAAGAAAGAAAGAAAGAAAGAGAGAGAGAGAGAGGTAGAGATAGGAAGTTATCTAGTTATTAAAGTAAGTTCGACGGGAAATCATATAAAACTTGTACAAATATATCAAAGAAAAAATCGAAATTTACTTTTGGCGATTAATAATCATAGACTTATAGTGTGAATACCATCTTTAATGGATAATAATTTTAGAATTAGAAATGTGTTAGGTATAACGATTAATCTATTCTTCGATCGTAATAACCATATCAAAGTTAATTAAACGAAGATAATTATCGTCAGAATTAAAGAGCATTCAGAATAATCGATTTCATCGTAGTATTATATTACCATCGTCATCATGGTCGTCCGTGTATTTCGTGCTTTATCGAACAACGACTGTATTATTCGTGTATGCTCGACATTAATATTTAAGTAGCTTGGACGAGGCGGTAAACCCGTGACAAACCCTAATTAGCGGCAACCCTTGGGAAAGGGTGAGCTCAAGCGCCCATTCTAATTCAGTCGTCCCTCGTCCAACTTGTCCTATGTATACTTCTATGTATATAACTATCTATCTATATATGTGTGTATGTATATGTGTATCAGTGTATGTGCATGTATCTATGTATGTATGTATAATATATGAGTACATAATGTGTCGTACATGCGTAGAAACGAGTAGAGCTACCATGTACGTACGTACGCATCGCGGCCGATACGCTCGATCGACGTATTTTGTGGGAATAAACAAAGGCATGCGCACTCGTATTTGCTGGCCGAGGGATGAAACTAGACTCACGAGACGATTTTACTCCCCGTAGAACATAGCGTGCATTTGTTGTTCAATGCTCCCTATATCCGTCTATTCGAGATATATCTATTGCGCGTTTATGTGTGTGTATATATATATATACAACGGATGAATCGCTATAAAGATGAAACAGATTTTGTAAAAGTATCTTTTATCTTTTAATAATATATATGTAGAAAAAAGTTCGTTTTGATAGAAGAAATGTGATATTAATAATAATTTTTTCTTTTTATTTCACTTTATACTTAATTCATTCATATATATGTGTATATATATATATATATATATATATAAGTTTATTATAATTATTATAATAATTATAATATATATATATATAAATATATATATATAATATATATATATATATATAAGTTTACTAATGAATGCAAAGACACATTGTATTCAGGTATTTTATGCGTTAGATTATTTTTCTTTTCGTTATTTTTTTCTTTTTTCTCTTTTCTTCCTTTTTTTTTGTTCTTGTCGTTTTTTTTCTTAATTCAATTTTCAAGATTTAATTGTATAATTTAAATGACTCACTCGATGTACGTATGTACGTACAGACATATATATATATATATATATATATATATATATATATATATATGCATATATGTATCTATCGTATCCTATGTATTATCTGTAACTGTATTTACTCATACCTATGTACATATGTATATGCGTGTGTAAACATATCTCTTTGTGAATATGCATATGCATTCAGGGTTAGAATCAAGATAGATCAGGGGAGACACAGGGTGATAGCTGTTGCTATCGGACCGTGGTCGTTTATCGTCTTTCGCGGTTGGACTGTCCCGTAGCAAATGTTATCTCTCCATTAGATCGATTAACGATAATCGGATATTTTTCTTGTCTTCTTTAATTTTTATCCTAATAGCAAAAAAAAAAAAAAAATATATATATATATGTACATGTACTTCGAACGATCACGTTATCAATCGAGGAAACTCTCTTGTTTCTTTCGTAACGTTCCCCCTTATCAGGAAAACTTTCTGAAAAGCTCTTTTTGAGACCGTCACGTTGATAAGCTTTTAAAGTGGTTCTTATCCGATTCCTTTTGTTATATTTTTCCAGTCGACGGTGAAAACTTGGTCTTTCGATACATTTGTGTGTTCATATATCGTACATATGCGAGTACTTATGAGTATATATGTATAATACATAAAAATATATATACGTAAGCTTTTTTAATTCATTCTTTTTTTCTTTTTATTTTTCATATATATATATATATATATATATATATATATATATATATATATATGTTTCATAAAAAGTTAACGATGTTGAAACGATATTTGTCGAATTATTTCTTCGTAAACAATAATTGTTTTCTTTTTCTTTAATCTTTTTTTTTCTTTGTTATTTTCTTTTGTTTATTTTTGCATCGTACATTATGTAGCACATTATGTATAGCATAGCTATACACATAAAAACGTAAAACGTAAATACATGTTGAAAACAAAAAGAAAGTCGTCGATTAATATTAGCTTTTGGAGCTTTGTCATAATGATTATTACGTTATACGCGATAACAAGCGAATAACAAGACTGAAATAATTTCTTTGGAAATAAACAAAAAATTTTTATATTTTACTATTTATATAATTGTCTATTTATATTATTATTATAGTTTTAAATATAATTAAAATATGATTTAATCAATTATTTTAAATAAAATCTAAATATATATATATATATATATATATATATATATTTATCATATATTATTATATACTATTATTTTTATGTAAAATATTTTTATTTGAAAAGAAAGAAATTCGATTGCTCGTATATATGAAACAATTTAAATGTATGTACAAATCCTTTCGAATTTCAATAATATATATCTCCGAACGATATTCGACATATTTATTTGTAAAGTAACAGAATGCAAGAAAGTCGATATCCTTTCTCAACATCCGGCGCGTCATTCGTTGCTCCAATTCCACGGTGACTACGATACACTTTTACCCTCCTTTCCCTCTCGTTTTTTTCATTGCTAACGATGCTAACGAGCAGCATCCACTTTAGAAAGTGCTGCTTGGTATTAGCATTACTCTCTTGCCTAGCCTTGCGGTAATAATTACATGCAAATATAAACAATTACTCTCTTGGTCGAGCGACTTAGTCTTTCTCTCTCTCTTCCTCCCTCTCTCTCTCTCTCTATCTCTCTTTATCAGTATTTACAACATACAAAGTATTATTCGACGAGTTGTGTTCATCGAAGCGAGTGTAACTGATTATCATTTTCCTTCCATGTTGAATTTTTTAGAAAAACAATTAATATGATCGATGTGTTTTGATATTTATATATACATCAAGATATATAAAATTTCGAATTAAAAGAATCTTCAACGAATTATATCGAAGAGTTTATTTTGCAAATGATTAACAAGCATGATAAGCAAGTTCTCTCTCTCTTTCTCTCTCTCTCTCTCTCTCTCTCTCTCTCTCTCTCTCTCGCACTAGCTCTCGTTCTCTCTTTTGTCACTTTAGAATACTAATAATTCTAAACTTTACACATATATACTTGTAAGGTATTACAAAGTAAAATTTTCAAGACGGTCCTCTACGCAGCAGCAGGTAAATAGGAAATTCGAAGTTGGGTTTAATGGCTCTTTTAATCGATGCTTGCGATTACCTTCTACTAACTTTAGTGATATATCAGGAGCCGCCATGGATTACCAGATAATTCTCTCTTCCATTTACCAGATTGCATACGTACGTACACATTGAGTTAAAGTAAACACTTTATATTTATTTGGCGATCATATATTTATTTATCGATCGAATTTTTTTCTCTTTCTTTCTTTCTTTCTTTTTAAATATATATATATATATATATATATATATATATATATATATATATATGTATCTAAAAATATTGAATGATAATAATGAATATAAAAAAAAAATATTCTATTACGTTTTATCGAAAAATTTCATTCGCTTATATATGTGCATACGTATATACATATGTACACACATATATATATAAAATACAAATTAAGTGAAATAAATATAAAAGATAGGAATGAAATTTTAATATTAAATATTCAGATGTTAATGAATCTTAAAATATCTTAAATTGTTATGACTGTTTAAATTAAAAAAAAATTATTCTTTTGTTTTTTTTTTGTAAGATGTAGATGTAGAAGACCCGTTGATATATCGATTCATAATCTAAGTTTGACTTTGTAGATCGTAGTTCTGTCATCGGAGCCACCGATTCGTTTATTTCTATAGGTGTGTCAAGCCTGTCGTCTGACATTTTCAAATGTATATTGCGACGTTAAACGCGGATGGTTGGAGACTCTACGGTGCGAGACGAACGCATTGTTCCGTGATAATCTATTGTTTAATACGTCGCTTCTCTCCTCTCTTACACACACATACACAAACACATACACATACGCACAATTAAATCCACAAATACATATATACTTGTGCTATACGTACGTTCATGCATAGTACTTCTAGTTGTGACACTGTTGAATTAATTAAAAACGAATTTCTTTACTTTGAATTAAACTTTTTCTAAAAACGAATCGTACAAATTCTCGTCACATTTATTTTCAATGAATTATACGAACTTTAATTGATATTTTTTTTTTCTTTCTTTTCTTTATCGGTTTAAAGTTAAAAAGAAACGAATCGAAATTGATGGAAATTTAATCGAAACTATTTGGTTTATTTGTTACATTTTTTTTTGTTTTTGTTTTTGTTTTAACGTCATCGACTTCGTTATATGTGTATAAGGAAATATTTTCGAAAAAATTATGTTCGAGTATACAGTGTTGACTTGGTTGTCAGTATTGTATCTTGTTACGGGTTGCTATTGATCAAGGATTAGACTTTGTATAAGCCAAATGATGTACGAGGACACGTGTTAAGTTTACAGTTTCACTTCACTTTGAATCTTGATATTGTGTGTTTCTACTATATTGAGTATATATACGTATGTATATATCTACACGTATTTATATATATATATATATATACGTGTATATAAGAATGTGTGCTTTCTGCGTTCGTTACATAAACGAAATTCTTCTTCATAGAAAAAGTCAGTCGAGTTGGACGTCCACTATACGTAGCAAGATGATAAATCGATTTTGTAACACTTAGCTTCGAAAGAAAATGACTTTTCTTCTCCGGTATATATTCTTTCTTTACTTTTTTATTTTTTATTTATTTTTTTTTTTTTCTTATCACGATAAGAAGATATAAGTATATACGTTAA
>NC_060955.1:17377257-17447257 GCF_910589235.1 Vespa crabro
GAGAAATGGAGAATATAGACTTTCGACGACAGGAATAAAATATATATACGCTCGTTATCTTTGCTATAAACATAGTATTTATTCCCTCCTCTTTCTCTTTTTCCTGTTTCTTCATTTTCGATCCCTTGTTTACCTCGACACGTTTTCTGATGTTCCACGTTCCTTTGTTGTCGTTGTCAATATTTTCTTAGTTGTAATGCCTTGCGGGAGGTATAATTATAATCTTCAGATATTCGATATAATAAGAGGTAATAATTGCCCTACTTGAAGAAGGCTTCCGAGGAGAACTTGAAGAGGAGGAATTATTTCGTCTATCTGGACTATTGAGTTTCATGATTTGATGATTCGTATTCCAATATATATATATTGGAAAAAAATATATATATTATATATTATATAATTATATTATATAACATTAATATAATTATATATTATATATATGCGGGGAAGATTTTTTTATTATGACAGAGGAAGATCAATATTATGACGAAACAATGGCGTTCGAGAAGACTTTCTTAATCGATACATCGACCCTTCTACGATCTATTAGAGATACTTAGAAATTTGATCGTAGATTGTATGGGCTTTGAAAATGTCCTTTAGAGTACATATTTAATAGATGTCATTAATGAATACAATATCGGTCAATTTTATACTTCATTTATTTATTACTTAATTTATCTATTCGATGGAGCATATTTAAAATATGTAAAATATAATTTAGTTATGTATATAAATATATTTAAATATAAAAAATATATATATATGTAAATAAATAAATATATGTATATATATATATATATATATATATATATATATATATATATGTAATTATTTCTTATGCACATATTTATTTCTTTCTTTCTCCTTTCAATATGATTTGAAAGTAGTAATAGTAAAAGTCTATCGCAGGCAGGAGTTTGACAAGACCGTCGGATCAATGCTCGAGTTATACCACACTCGTCTCGTCAATTGTACACACGTTCTCTTTCGTCGTTTCTCGTTGAACTCTTTCTTGGGACTATAAAACACTTGAGACAAATGCGTTTTCGATTTTTAGAAAGAAGCAGTAGAGCGTTTCCTTCTTTCGGTATCATGAAAAGATTTCTTATAAGAACGTAAATATTTATTTCTTTCTTATTTATTTTTTAGAATGAATATCGAAATGATAACAAATAATAGCTCATTTTTCGTACAATAGTTCGATATATGAACTCTTTGAATTATTTCGATGATGATTAAATTAAAAAAAAATACAAAAGATATATTTTTTCTCATATAATGATACACACACAGACACACACTATATGTATGTACAGAAAGAAGGAAAGAAAGAAAGAGAGAGAGAGAGAGAGAGAGAGAGAGAGAGAGAGAGAGAAAGAGAGAGAGAGAGAGAGAGAGAGAGAGAGAGAGAGAGAATTTTAGTGGTGTTGTGGTGTTAATATCCTAAAATCGATACACCTACCGGTTGACTCTACAGGGTACAACTACCTAGAACTTAGGCGTGCATCAAGTTCATACATGTTTACTAATACGGAAGCATATCTACAGCCTCGAGCCACCGGGGCGCGGTTTCTATCTGCGTACTGTCGACAGGATAATTGTCTCGGTGATATGCACAAGCTCTCCAGTCGCGAGAGAGCCATTTCCTCTTTCTCTCCTCTCTCTCTCTCTCTCTCTCCCCCTCTCATATATGCATATATATATATATATATGTATATATATATATATATATCCTCTTTCTTATATATATGTATATACGCACAAGCACCACGTACACGGAGACACGCATAATACATATTCTCATCCTAATTTCCGATGCATGCGCTACGGATTGTATAATCTCAATAGTAGTTACCAGCATAATTTTAACTTCTCTTAAATTTTTGATTTCTTTATTTCTCCTTCGATTAATTCTTCTTTCCTTGTCTATCTTTTTTATTTTGAAAAACACTTTTATCCATTCTCATAAGAGTATTAGAAACCAGAAGATATAGAGAAATAAAAATAACGATGCCGGGAATAGGGGGTAGGATGCTGGTGTAAAATGATAAAGTTATGGATATAAAATAGGGGGTTTAAATTGAAAATTAAAAGAAATTTTTTTTCCATCAACTATCATAACTATATCAACTATAATAACAGAACAATTATAATAACAGGTCAACTATAATAACAGATAAAAGAGTTAAGTATCATTATAATTAAGGTATCTTCTAATTAATTTCTCGAATAGTAAACACGTACGATAGATGAAAGATAAAGAAAGAGTAGAAAAGTATGAAAATGATTACGAAAGAGGATGGAAAAGATTCGTTTACTGTAGCAAATCTTTTACGATTGGAGTATTTTCAACGACCAATTACATTCTCTGCCTCGTTAATACCTTTCACCGATAATTTATTGCTCCCATTTATAGCGAAACATGCAGGTACGTACCCATTTACGTACCATAAACTCCCTTTTCATAAAACGAACGAGTCGAAATTTTCTTGGACATCGTTAATCGGTCTCGGGTCTCGGAACTCTCCGATTTCAATTTCTTGTTTTTTTTTTCTTTTCTTTTTCTCTTTTTTTTTCTCTCTTTCCTTTTATCTTCCTTTTTCATTCGAATTTCATTTTTTCTTTTTCTTTTTTTTCTTTTTATTTATTTTTTAATTTCTTTTTCCTTTTCTTTCTTTTCTTTCATCTTTTTTCCTTTCTCTTTTCTTTCGAAACGTCACTCATGTTCGTTTTGTACAACATGATCGATCGTTAGTAAAGGACACTTGTCATTGGCGAAGATTAAACGCAAGTCGCACTTGCTATGAGAGAAACGATCCCTTCCGGGATTAGAATTCCCTAGATAGAATTCTAATCGTATGAGATTAGTGTTGTACCATATCATAATTCAATAGATACTGGTCGATACGATAGTTTATGTTCATGTATCTTTCCAGTAAGTTCATTATATAATCATATGAACATTTTGAACGATTAAATTGTCTCTAATTTTTCTTTCTTTTTATTCTTGCTCCTCCTCCCCCTTTTTTTTTTTATCACATAAATCGATCTACCGTGCACGAATTTATATTTTATTGTCGACAGAAATTTCATTATTCGTTTGTACTTTTTAACGAACTAAATTATCACCGATTTTCTTTGTTTCTTTTCTTTTTTCTTGTTTTTCTTTTCTTTTTTCTTATTTTTTTTTCCTTTTTTCTTTCCCTTGCTCTCCTATTTCTTATATTGTTTTTGTTATTGCATAGATTACTCTTCTGTGCACGAATTTATTTTATTATTTAACGCTCGACTCGTACTGCGCTCCATTTCTCTTCGATCGTACGAGATAAATGGTACGCTCGGTGTCCTTCATTCGAAACATCCCTTTCCGTTCGATGTTAAATAAAAGTATTGTCCCGTGCGATCAAGATAAATGGCGTAAAAATCCTGCATAGAATTTACGAGATAGCCCTTCCCTTTTCCTTTATTTTCTCGCTATTATATAGAGTTCGAAGTTAAGAGATCGTTGAATCGTAATTGGTAAGAGTCGTGAACAATAATCGTGATTGTTTAACGTAAATACTTTTTTTTTTTTTTTTGTAAACTCTGATGTACGTTTTTAATTAATGAAACTTTTTGTATCGATCGATAAAGAATTGATATATCATGTCGACGAAGCTAACATTTATGCAATTTATGTTGCTCGAAAACCATTAAGATTTTTATTCTTTTTATACAGATTTAATTCTATCGACACTCTGCTACTGGCAGATTCCGATAAAAGCTCTTCTTATGGTTGCAAGGTATTACGAAACTAAATTTCATTTCTTACGTCGTATAAATGAATAAATTCGTGAGAACTGGATTAAAGGGATTTCACTTTTTTTCCTTTTTCTTTTTTTCACTTTAGCGACCGCGTTACGAAATGGTACGAGTCGAGTCGATTGTTCCATTTCCTTTTGATTTACTTTTTCTTTCTCCCCCCCCCCCCACCTCCCTTTAGAAGATGAGAACCGTATCAATATTACGTTATCGTATTAAAGTATCAAAGAAGAGATTTTATCATACGAGAATCTTTTTAAGTGGATGATATATCCTGTGGAAATTTTGAGCGTAACCCATAATCGTTATTTCCATAAATCTAGTTTCTAATCCGCAAGATTTGTAGCATACATCGTACGCTTATATAGATTAGTATCTACGTCGGAGGTAGCAGTAGTAGCAGCAATTTGGCTCGTAACGATATAGACAAACGTGTGTCGATCGATGAAGTCGAGAGTAGTTCGATGAAAAATTTATTTTCTTTCGATGACATCACGGATATAGGAGTCTGATAAATTATTAAACTTTTCTTTTGGATTTTTTTTTCTTTTTCCTCTTTCCTTACTACGAAATCTTATTGAATTATTCTACCTATTATATTTTCTTTATGATATCAACACGATGGATCTATTCTAATCTAATATGAATGTCATGTTGCTTGACGGTACCTTCGTTAGAGTCAAATGCAATTTTAACGTGCGGTTCTACCTCTGGCTCAATGTGTGGTGAATGTGGAGAGAAGGGAAGACGTTTGCCTAATTATTCATTTGTTAGAGGTTTCCTGGTAACTCGGTAGGACTGTGGCAGAAGTAGTTTCTCTAGACATACGAAGAAGAGATAGCGGTGCGAGACACTTAATGTGAAAGCTTTCACGATACGAAAACGATCATAAAGTTTTAACGTGCCATTTGCTTTATTGTTGACCCAACGATCAACATGACTACCTTTAAATATAATCGGAAAGAGCTTTTGTTTTTCACGGATAAACGATAGAATGGGGGGGGGGGAATAAAAAACGTTTATTCAGTTTGTTGAATATTTTTATCCGTAATTTTTCTTTTTTTCTTTTTTTTTTTCCTTTTTTTTTCCTTTTATCTTTTTTTTTTATCTCCATGCGGTTTCGGAAAAAGCGATTCGCGAAATCGAACTGAATAATTTTTTTTTTAAATAATAATAATTTTCGATCATCGTGAATTTGAAAGCAATACCACGTGCCCTTTTACGAGAATCAATTAAATGTTTCAATAGCATTTATTTATTATTTGTTGCTTGAAATTATCAAGAATATCCATTATAAGGGATTTCGTTTTTCTTTATTATCATTATTATCAATATTATTGATAGTTAAATTAATTTTCTTTAATCGACATTGTTATGTATCATTCGTATTTCTTGTCTTTCGTTATTTCAAGTTGATTCTGATATTCGCTTTACGTCTGGCCGAACGAAAATTTTGAGTACGTTGAATACGACGACGTATAATGTCATAAATAACGTTTAATTAACGCCGAACGTGGACGTAATAAAATTTTAGAGTCCATCATGGTACGAACCCGTTTGATCACTAGGGTTATAGGGGAATTAAGAGACGCTTGGTAAGGTACGCTTTATTAGATTTAATGTCGGCGCTTCGGTCCTTGCATCTGTATGTGTATGTCGTTAATTCGAAGCTATTGTCCATCGAAGGAAAATGTCGTACCACGTCTATTCTCGTTAATAAAATTTCAAAGGATTCACGTTTCTTATCGTAAACTACTATTCACCTTTTTTGACAGTTCTTAACTCGTTATAATTATTAAAGAAGATTGAATAGACGGGTTATGTATATCAAAGTATCTTAAAGATTTCATAGAAAGATATTTTAAGATTGTTTCAGTATTTTTAAATATAAGTACTTTAAAGATTTTATAGAAATAAGAAATCTAATATTATAATCTAATATAATAATTATTCTAATATGACATTCAATGACGAATAGTTATTGATATGCTTATTGTTAATTTAATTTAATTTTTATTAAATAGATTAATTAAAAATAGACACCGAACGTATATTCGAATAAATATTTGATTGAGGTTTTCTTTCTTTTCTTTTTTTTGTTTTTTACTTATTTATTTATTTTTTTTATATTTATTTTATATATATATATATATATATATATATATATATATATATATAACTTATATATAACCAATATTATTTTCTCATTTGATTCTTACAAATTTTTTACAAATTAATCAATATAATATAAAATATTCGTACGACAATAATATTGTTATACATTCATTATTTTTATTCATTTATTACCGTGAAAAATAATTTGGACGATTCTTCTACAATTTTGTATATTAAACGAATTTTACAAGTACTGATATTTATTCAGAAATGTTTATACATGGATAATAAGAAGGAAAACAAGTAAACCGAATAGTCTCGTCGACTACTTTCATTATGCAGGATCGGTGTTATTATTCATGGGAAAAGTTTTAATTTGCGTATCGGACTCTACCATTTTCTATCTTTGTTTTACGGTATATGTTGTACTGTTCGAGAGAAATGAGATCGTCATTTCATCGACCATCACGTATACCTTTTCTATTCTTTATTTTTCGTTTTCTCGACATTAAACCGAGTGTTTGTTCATAATGAAGGAAGAAAAAAATTCATAAATCATTAACGATAAAATTGCAAAAGACTTTTCTTTTATTTTCTTCTATGCAACCTAATTTATAAGATATATGTTTCGTTCTCCTTCATATGGATTAATCAAGTTCAAATCTTTCGTTAGAAAATCTATATGATGATTAAAGAAGTACTATCGATGTATCTATTAGAATTAATATATTTATCTTAAAAATAATGATATTTTCACGCATTTCTTTTTTCTTTTCTTCTTATTTTCATTTTATTCGCAAATATATATAATTTTACGTGAAAGAAAGAAAGAGAATTATTTTCTGTTAATAGAAAGAAAAAAGAAGTGTCATTATGTCTATTTAAATTATATTAAAAATGAAAAGTTGATATATCTGATGGTTCAAATTATTTCTCGGAATAGCTGGTATATCGATTAAGTCGATATATCGGCTTCGAGGTATTAAAAAAAAAGAAAAAAAAAGAAAAAAAAAGAAAAAAAAAAGAAAAAAAAAAAGAAAATATTAATCATCTTATCTAAAAATTGTATTACCTACGAATTTCAGAATTCGCTCTTAATCAGCTTCAAAAAGATCCGTTTAATATATTCTCGATACGACGAAAAATAATCCTCGAAGGATTTTTTCGACATAAGTATAGGTACGAATTTTTGTTTAACTTTTCGTATCATGTAATTGTAATTCTCCCAATGTTTGATGTATTATGCGTTAGATCTCAAAATAAAGCTTCTTCCATTGGAATGAATTTCTCTTTGGTTTCTAAATGAAATTCACTTCTTTGTATCTCTTTCTATCTATCTCTAATATTTTTAGTCACTCGCTCGCTCGCTCGCTCATTCACTAGCTCACATACTCACTCATTCATTCATTCATTCACTATTCCTTCAACATCCATTTTCGTATACCAACAATGTTCCACAACTTACCGCTAACGTTGCATCTCGTTATAACTCGTATATTAATAATGTGTTTATTGTAGACAACAACTATGAAGATACGTAGTAACGACAGAAATTGATCCACAGGATATGGAAATAGGAGATACCGTTATTCCTCTTACTTGTTGCTATCACAAAGAGAATATACTTACTATTCTCTATGATTGCGTATGTGCATAACTATTTACATATAAGTATTATATATGTATATATATATATATACGTATATATATATATATATATATGTACATATATACTCCGTTACATAAACCATATACGCGTTAGACGCAAACATGAATATTTAATTAGAATACAGTTCATATAGTTTGTCATTTGTAAGACAAATGATAACTAAACGTTATCCAATTTATGTTTATTAATTCATTTTATTTCGATATTGTGAACGACGTAATAATAACGATCAATATAAATTATAATAATAAATAAAATAAATAGGTGATTACATATAAATTTCATTTTTTTCTTTCTCTTTTTTTTTCATGATAAATACATAAATAAATAAAATTACGAAGAGATAATTGCGTGAATATTGCCGCTTAATTGAATTTCGATTTAATTAAAAACCCAAACAAATTTTAAATCTAATTTTCTTTCTCTTTCTCTTTCTCTTTCTTTTTTTCGTCTTTCAAGTCTCAAACGTTCCTTCTATCGTGATATCTTTCGTGGAAAATTTTTCACCGTAGCTATACACGAACGTGGCCGGAATAGTTCAGTTTTCTTTTCCTTCTTTTTATTATTTTTTTTTCTTCATTCTTTCTATTTTTCATTTTTTCTTCTCCATTATATCCAGAGTATTACATTCAAGCCGTACGAAAGGCAACAATATCCCTTAGATTTCCCGCCCTTATTCATCTTCTTATTGTTTTCTATTAAGTTTCGTAAGGTAGAAAGCTTCGTAAACTAGACGAAGTATCGGGATAATAAAACGTAAGGTGTTGCAAGTCGCATCGAGCAGCTGCTGAATTTATGGATACTCAGAAGCTTGTGGATAACCGCAGAGTCTGCGGGATCTCAAGTCTGTAGAACGATATATTATATATATATATATATCGTGGGGGAATATATATACCCCCCTCAAACACCTATCATCCGAATACCTTACTATCCAGACGTTCTGTTATCTAAACCAACTATCTTCTTCTTGTAGCAAATGTTTAATGGAGAATCAAAAAAAAAAAAAGAAAAAAGAATAAAAACTTATTCCGAGGAAAAAAAAAATATAAAAAGCTTCGCAGTCGGATGATAAATTATTGAAGAAAAATTCGTAGTTGAGAGCATTTAATAATGGTTAACGATATTCAATCGTATATACTGACATACGTATATTTGTGATATCTGTGGAGAAAAATTTTTAGCGAAAATATATTGAATTAGGGAGAGAGAAAGAGAGAGAGAGATATCACGTGTACTTAGGTCTTTGAAAATGTCAAGATCTAGAATTTTATTTTCTGCATTTGCCGTTCTAAGAAACTCTCTTGTACTTTTCTATCGACATTCGGAACTTTCCAAGTCGAACGAATAATTTCATCTAACCTTTCTCTCTCTCTCTCTCTCTCTTTCTCTTTTCTCACTTTTTATCAAGACGAGTAAATTCTAAAAGTCTATCTTAAGCAGTTCATTCAATACCTTATTCGCTTTAAAGAGGAATATTCGTATGCCGAGCAATAAACCGAAATGGCTTCTATTATCGTCTGATTTCGAGTAATCGCGTGTTAGAAAATTCGTCGTGCGAAATGCTAGTTTGTTTCTATTGTTAGTTCGAAACACGTTCGATCCTTTTTAACGACTTCGACGGATCGTAAATTTCTCGAATCCGAAGAAGTTTTATACTTATATTTTCTAACTAGCCATAGATGAAAGGGAGACGTGAGCGGGGAGGATTTTGCTTTCTTCGCAAAGTATATTCCCGCGAATAACTTTTTAACGATTCGGAGGGCTAAAGTAAGTCGATCTGCTGTGCCATAATGGAAGAACCTTTTTCTAACGATCGAATATTCTTTGTTACGATGCGTGAACGAAGTTTACGGGCTGGGTGAGTGGTTATTGGTTGAGGAGATAGAGGGTGGATAGAGAGTGGAAAACGTGTTACGTTTTCACGTAACGAGAACTTCTGATTTAATATGTTTTACATGCTCGAAAGGAAGAAATGACGATGATAAATAGTCGTGAACTTTAGATAAGTAAGTTGATAGAGTATAGGTTATCGCGGATTACGTTGAGATAAAGACAAGCTGTTGAAGAAAGGGATCGTTGTTCAACATTAAAGGATAAAGAGAGATAGATGGATAGATAGATAGGGGGGGTAGAGGAGAGAAGGAATGACGAGGATGTTGAAGAAGGGGTAAACCATGGTAGATAGGTTTCTGGAGTCATCGAGAACATATGCGCTCGTCCTCGTGCAAGCAGTTAAACTATTCGAGCCTTAGGTTAACCGGTGACCGCAATGTTCCGTAACATCCTTCTCGTAAGTATGTTAATCCGGGCATACGAGAGAGAAAGAGAGAGAGTGAGAGAGAGGGGGAGAGAGAGAGAAAGAGAGAGAGAGAGAAGCTTCGAGCACTCTCGCCTACGGCTTAATCCTTTAACTTTGACGGAGCAACGATCGAATGATCTTCCTTACTCGTGTGGTAGAACGTTAATCTGGAATCCCTTATTGAGTTTCCATTCTCTAGTTGACTCTTTTCTTTTCATTTTGTGGTTTTTTCTAAATTTTATTATATTTTAATTTATTAATTTTTTTATTTCTTTAATTTTTTTTTTTTTTTTTTTTTTTTTTGTTGAAGGTCAGCATCTCGAAATGTCAATGTTCGTGGATTTTTTAATATATTTTTTTCCTGCTTTTTTCTTTCTTTCTTTTTTTTTTTTCTTTTATTCGAATTCATTGATCAATCTTGAAACGAAATTTATTTCTGTTCTTTTCACGAGAATGACAAATAATATTTTTATAGTTATTATTAGAGAGCTTTTTTTTTCTATTTCTTTTTTTCTGTTTTCTTTTTTATTTATTTCTACTTTTCTTTTGTTTTCCCTTGAAAAATGTCTTTCTGTCCTCAGCTATTTTTAAATCGATCGAACAACGCATATCCAACATAAAATTTTCAAGTCACTAGTAGAGGTATTGTCCATCGTGCAACGTAGCCTGCAGGCTTGACTGCTTGCTTACTGGAAATTGGTAAAACGCTGTTTACCTTGAAAATCGCGTGTCAGCGAATAAGAACTCGAGGGCCCTGTCGATCGGAGCAAACGTTGATTCTCGATATTACGTCATGGCGAGCACCTCGAATGGATATCAAGTTGATTCTTCCCTTCTCTCTTTACTTTTATTTTACAATATTATTTCCCTCTCTATTCTCTATTCCCTATTCTTTATTCTAACGGTAGAATAATTCATGAGATGAGTTTATTACCTTCATGTGTTTGCCTTTCAAAATAGCATTGATAAACGCAGAAATTATTCAAAAACTGATATGCCGATCCTGGCTTATATGATATTTTTATTCATAATATTTCAACTTATTAATGTCTGTACGAGTGAAATATATATATACGCGCGCGCGCGCGCGCACACACACACACACACACACACACACACACACACACACACGCGCGCGCGCGCGCGCGCGCACGCACACACGCACACACACACACACACTCTTAATAATAATAATATATATACTTAATAATAATAATAATAATGATAATATATACATATATTATTTCTATATTCTTTTGTCATAAAAATTGATTCTATTAAATATACATGAAAAATCCATCGTATTCGGTATAATGTATCAAAGTTTATTCAATGGATATCGATAAATTAATAATAATAAGTATTTGAATATAGCAAGTATATAATTATTCTCTCGTTTTCTAAATTAATTCATCGATATGTAAAGTGTCTAACAGGACAAATGGCAGATTTCCGGGGGAACCATGCCTATAATTCGCAAAGTTTCAACGTTTTGGTTCATATTCTCCTTCCATTCACATTTATCTTTCTCCCTCTCGCATTCTATCGGCAAATACCTCAATCATGATATTGGTCCGAGTCAATTTATTATCTTGTCGGTGAACGAGAAGTTACTAGTTTGTCGGAGATTCGCGTAAATTAGAGGAAAGAAAGCATCACAAATTTACTAAAGATATGCATTCATGAATTCGTATTTTGTAAGCAATAGGACAAAAGGATTTTATCATCATATTTTTTTTCTTGTTTCTTTTTTCTTTCATTATAAAAATTGTTACAAGTTTCATAAGTTTTTAAACAAATCGATATTTTTATAATTTCATTTCCTTTCTTTTTTTTCTTTTTTTCATTTTTTTCTTACATGCAGCATTGCATTATTCCACATGAAAAAAAGATTGAGTGACATAATTTTTTTTTTGTATAACACGATACTGAAGAAAAATATTTCCTATAAAAATTCCTCTTTCTTGCTAAGTTTTCTTTTTTATTTCTCTTTTCATTTGAAAAGCATTTTTTTAATAAAATCTGTTTAATGATATCTATCGAATCAGCGTTTACTTACTTAACCTTTTAACCTTGTATGAAAGCTTATTTAAAATATACACTGACTTATCTGCAGTTAAGAAATTTGTCCTTCTAAGGTACTAATCGCGTACTAGAAACGATGAAAATTTTGCTGTTCTTGGAAATAGATATGTTTTATCTACGTCATCGAAAGCTTCATCCGATAAAGGTGATCACATTACATGCGAAGCCGTTCGAATACAACGGCAATATTTCTCTCTCTCTCTCTCTCTCTTTTTTTCTCGTAAGTGCTACTTCGGTATCTTTTCCTTTAAGTTTGTTACAGTCCGTGTATTGTGATATAGACAACCTTAAATCGTTTATCTTTAATATCTTTCAAGGAAAATTAACAGCTGACATATAACGTTAAGTTTAGTTTTCGATTATCTGTCATTATTTCATGTGTTTGATCTTTGAAAGATAACAACCATTGGATTTTGAGTTTTATTATTATTTCTGAAAGATATTTATTTGGAATAATTGAATGATTTTGTTTTTCTTTCTCTCTTCTCTTTCTTCCCCTACATTTTCTTCGTACAACTAAATCCAAGAGAACAAAACAAAAAAAAAAGAAAGAAAAAAGAAATGCAACGAGTTTTCATTTATAAAACATAGTTAAAAGCGATCACGAAGAATTACGGGGTAGGTTAGTGATAAATAAATTTGATTATTTAAAAAAAAATCAAAAGTGTATAAGGAAGGAAATTTTCCTTTTTATTTGGAATCTCGGGAGATTGGTTTTTCCACGTTGACTCTGCTTTTTTTCTGCTCGTGTATATGTATGATGCATTGTTTTCCAGTTGACATCAGTTTTACGTTCTCTCTCTCTCTCTCTCTCTCTCTTCGTCTACCTCACAAGCAGAATGGAGAGTCATGTCGAGCAAAATGATTCGTCGTTGATAGGAGGTAAATCAGAATTTCGTAAACAAGGACGAGCTAGATATTACGATCTCGATTAATAGTAATGGAGCATCCAATGTCATCGAATGATTAATCTTCATTGTTCTCGAGTTGTAGCACAAGTTACTTTGTTCTCTGATAAAATTGATAACCTATTTTAAATACTTTCTTCGGCTATCTGCGTTGGAACATTCTCTCTATGAAAATTACGATTTTCTTTCTGAAAATATTTTATAAATTTATTTTATCATATATAAACAAATATATAAATAAATTAATATATATATATATATATATATATATATATATATATACATGATATACATGATATACATCTAATAAAATTTATTTCGAATTAGAAATTTTATTATTAGAGTATCATCATCAATATTTATAAAACGTAAAGTCGAATTATCAAAGGACATCAAAGGATCGATAGTTCAAACGTTCCTTTTTAATCTCGAGTTAGCTTCGATTTCCAGGAATCGTTTGATATTTCCTTCTAGCCGGATAATTCGATTAAATCGACGACGAAATTGAATTATCCGTGCGACATTATGATCATTTATATCGCATTTTTTTTTTTTTATAGGAGAAATGGTGCATATTGAAATACAAGCGTGATCTTTATTTAACAAATTCGAGATTTCCTCGTGTGGTTTACCACGAAACTTTCATCCTGTCCATTTGTTCTCTACGTAGATACATATTTGCGAGGAATCTAATTGCGTGAGTGGAAAAGCTTGTTTCGAGAAATCTAGGGTTTGGTTGCGATAGAGAAATCTAGTCGAACATCAAAATCGATTTTCGTGTTATGATACCGTGTGCGATATACAATTTATGCTCAATACCGAAGAACGGAGACGTTATTCAGAGTTACTCAGTATGATGGAGCTTTATTAAATTCGAAGAGAAAATCGAACGAAATGGGATCTATGTAGATCATCGTGCTCATAACGAGATGTTTACTATTACGTGTATATCTGAGAAGTGCATTGTGTTTGATTCGAAGTCGATGATGAAACGGATGTAACTAAATAAAAAAAATATAATAGTACCGTGTAAAATCTTAAAATGATGTATTTTACGATACTTCGCGTTGTTTCATATTTGAATGCTTTTTTTTTTTTCCTTCGCGAAAAGAAAGAGATCAGAAAAAAATGTTTTCTTATAGAAACATTACATCACGCGATAAATAAAATCGAAGGAAAATATACATTCGAATACAGTCTACATATTTTGATATTCAATACGTGGCAAAAGAAATCTAAAAAAAATATTGGTTTATTCGTATGATATATTTCTCTCTCTCTCTCTCTCTCTCTCTCTCTCTCTCTCTCTCTCTCTCTCTCTCTTATTTTCTATTTCAGAGCTAGGCATGACGTGTAATTTGTTTGACAATAATGCCTTCGTTATTCTTGCTTTCAAGATCTTTCATTGTACACATTTATACGGTTGAATTCCAAACACACGTATGTATGTATGTACGCGGTATCGGCCAATATTTTTCTACGGAGTTACGCGTAACGTTAAACGCGCGGCACGTGTCCTAGTATGGGTATGTATGTACGTGGATGCCATGCTTTTTTCCCACCATACTTCGTTCCACGCGGAAAAGCGTGGAATTCAAATGAAACGAGAGAATGAGAAAGAGAGATAGGCAGAAAGGGTAGGAGAGAGGGAGGGAGGCTTGGACAACGAGCTCGGCAGACGTTGTTGGTTATCGAGAGCACAGTTGTGTCTATATTTTCCTTTCACGATTAGTTTCCATTCAAATTCGTATCGACGCTCGTCGTGTAACTCGCTGTACACGACTCGTAGAATTTTCTTCTCTCTGTTTATCCTTTTTTCTTTTTTTCTTTTTCTTTTTTTTTTTCTTTTTTTTCTCTTTTTTTTTTTTTTTAGACTAAGCTTTCGATGTCGTTTATAGTCCCATTTGTTTTTTTCCTTTATGTACAAAAAAAAATACATTTCGTCATTATAATTTTGCAAATTTAATACATGCATTCAAACGTTACGATTTCAATAGAATAATAATAAATTTATACAGTTAAAAAAAAGAAAAATATCTACTGTAGATTTCATATAAAAACGTATTTTAATCTTGTTTTTTTTCTTCCTTTCTTTCTTTCTTTCTTTCTTTCTTTTTTTTTTTTTTATATATATATATATACATACATATATATATAAATACATTTAAATAGCTTTTTAACTATATATTTAGATACACTTTTCTAAATCACAGTTTTCATTTCGCACGTAACAAATTGTAATAAAAATAAAATATAAAAAATAAAATGAATATACAATATTTATATAATTTAAATATATATAAATAGATTTACACACATACACACATACACATATATATGTATATAAGTATATAAATAAATATATAAGTATATAATACAAATTTATATATATATATATATATATATATATATATATTTATACATAAAGTTATTATTCGAACGTACGTGTCATACATTTCTGATCGTATAATAGAGCGACACTATGCCATTGGCAAGATGGATGATCTACTTTCTTCTTTTCTTTCTTTCCATCGCGATCGAACGATAGTATCTACTGTGGAGTCGAAGAGACCGAGGATAGTTGAACTCATTATTCCCAGTCACGTCCGTGCTACGACGTAGACGAGGATTTGCTCTTGCGTCCGGTTTCGTCTCTACGACGTTACTTCGTTTTAATGGATTCTGTGCTCGTCACCATTCGGCGACGTTCTTCTCACTGCAATGCTCGAACTCTTACATGTTAGTAGACATGTACATACATACATACATACATACATACATACATGAATACATACTTATACGTACCAACATACGTGGAAACGTGTTTGTAATATTTCTGTAACAGAATGCAGTGGTATCGACGGGACTGCGCTTCTTGGGCGACATTAGAAAGTTGCACGTACTTAAATTTAAAAGCTACATCAATTAAATCCACGATATATACGTTCGTTAAACGTTCTTTTTCTTTTTCCTTTTTTCTCTCTCCTTTTATCTTTTCTTTTTTTTTGCTTTTGCTTTTTTTCGTTTCGTTTCGTTAAGTTTTAAAAGGATTGGTAATACGTAAATAAATCAATTTATTGTACCAATTTCTCTCTCTCTCTCTCTCTCTCTCTCTCTCTTTCTCTCTTTCTCTCTCTCTCTTTCTCTCTCTTTCTCTTTTTCAGAGAGTTTTACTTCCCTTCCTCCTATTTCATTTTGTTGAATTTATAAGCGATGGTTAAAAATAAAAAAAAAATACATTTAAACGTTTCAAAATCGTGTCTATAAATCAAGTATTTTCATTTTTTTTTTTTTCAATTTTCTCGTACGAGAATATTTAAATATGTGTATATATATATATATATATATATATATATATACATATATATTTTAGGTTGTTTAGATATTTTTTTTTTACATATATGTAGATATGTTTTAGTTCCAAGATAAGTATTATTTGAATTAACTTTATTGAGAAATTATTTTTTGAATAGAGAATTTTCACTTCGTGAAAACTGTTAGTTTGTCATAAGCACATCGTATATATGATACTTTAACGTTAAAGAGATTCTTTATAGGCGCATTATACGTTGACTCGTACTACTTAACTCGCGTTACTCAAAAATATAGTAAAGTAACCAATCCATGCCCTTACTCCTTTATTGAAATTTATATAGCGTAGCTTCTTCCGAGGTACGTCCTACGAATATTTCGCACTGCTCCTGGGACGAAAATTTCGTCGGTAACATCGTCGTGGGTACGTCGTCGTTCGAGATTTTCGTAGAATGTTACATAAGAATGATGATAGACGTTCGTTGGGGGCGTTGACGTAACACCCTTCTTGATAAAATTCTCTCTCTTTCTCTCGGCGGTCCTCTTCGTCTCTCATGACAGCCTGTTTTTATACATTTCTTTCTCACGCTTAGATAAACGTCTCGCTTTGGTCCCGTGGCCGACTTAAAAAAAAAAAAAAAAAAAAAAAGTAAGAAAGCGGGAGAGAAAAATAGAGAGAATGAAAGAGAGACGAAAAAAAGAAAGGGAGAAGAAATAGTCATTTCGAATGGGCTCACATAAATTTGAAATTTATCTCATAAGGTGGCTTTCCTCGTTGTTTTAATGACGTTTATATATATATATATATATGAAACGAAAGTGCATGAAAAATTAGGCTCGCTAATTTATACGCTTAAAAAATCACTATTTGTGTACGTGTATTTTTTCTTTTTCTTTCATTCTTTGTTTTATTTTTCTTTTCTTTTCTTACCTTTTCTTTAATTTTTTTTCTCATCTCTTTCAATATTATCAAATATTACAATATTAGAATGCATACGACAACAAATTTGTATCGATTGAAAAGAAGGAAAGATTCACGTGCGCAAGCGCATTGATTGGAAAGCTACTATGTATAACATTGTTAATATATGAAATTTATCGGTTAATACAAGGTTCAAACGATCGTATAGGGTCATATAGAATTCATTTTTATTGTAAAAATCGAACGCCCCAAATTTTTCGCGACCTTTTCCTGTGTCAGATTTTCTTGTCATCGAGGTATTTTCCAAACGGGTAGGGAACGATGAAAAATAGGTTGATGGATGCATTGCTCGCTTTTGTACGGGGTTATACGTTGGCGTTACGCAGTACTGGCGAGAGTATTTTGATTAAAAAAGAAAATTTGATCTCGCATTTTCCTTTTACCTTGTTTTTACTACGCCAAAGCGGAATGTTACTATTCTGTCCTTCATTTTTTTTCCCTTCTTGCTTTTTTTTCCTTTTTAACTTCTGCGGATATTATTAAAGATACTTTTAATATATCGGAATCATTGGATATCCAATATCATCGATTAATTACTCTTTTGCTTTTTATCGACAAATCAATCAAGTTCGACGTTTCGCGATGACCACGCGATATTATTTAAAACTATATTTTGAAGAAGGAAGCGATCCTCAGAGAACGATATAAAACTAGAAGAAACGAGGAAAATTTGGGAGAACAAAAGCAAAAAAAAAAAAGCCAAAAAATGAAATGAAATGAAATGAAATAGAACCCTTATGAAAAAATAAAAAATAGAACTTTCTAACTTTTTTTTAGATCTGATTCCATTCGCGATCCTATCTTAAGATCACATAGACTTGTGTGTTCGCTATCCTTGAGAAAATAAGATACAGAGAGACAGGGGGAGATAAAGAGAGAGAGAGAGAGAGAGAGAGAGAGAGAGAGAGAGAGAGAGAGAGAGAGAATGAGAAAAAGTAGTCGTTTGTATCTACTTGTGTTTGTTTATGTATTTATAAAACGAGAACTCATCCCCCGTCTCCTTCCGTGTCTTCCTTTACAAATGTTTTCTCTTTAAAGTCGAAAATCCGATATTTTGTTGTCCTCACTCTCTTCGTTTTCGTATCTTTCACCTCGTCGTTTTTCGATTTAGTTTCTTGGCGTCGTTTTATGTTAAAGTGAGAAAGAACGATTTTGAACGAATGGAAAAATAGAACTGGTAGGTAGATAGACAAAAATTGTTGTGTGCGTGTATACGTATGTGTATATGTGTATGTTCGCATGGGCGTGTGTATGTATTTTTTATATATTTATGTATATATCTTATGTATGTATGTATTTATTATATGTATGTATTCTCTATGGATATTGGATAGCAAAAGGAAAGGGTGTAAAACTGTTGGAGACAGAGGTAGATGTTCTCGGTGTTGGATGTTCTGGATCGCAGAAAAAGACCCCGAAAGGTAAAATCGAGGTCGCTTGCGGCTCCTTTGATCTGACCACGCGTTACCCAACATCTCAACTTCCTACGTATTTAATCTCTCTCTCTCTCTCTCTCTCGCTCTCTCTCTTTATCTCTCTTTATCTCTCTTTATCCCTCTCTTATCTCTCTCTTTCTTCTTTCTTTCTCCTCTTTTCCTCATTCAGCTTTCCTTTCCTGCCGACCTTCTGCTCGTTCTCGATGATTCGATAAAACGATCTCATGGCAACATACAAATCGACTTTATCTCCTCCGGCGCCATTTCAGTCTGGTTTATCACCGACTCGTACTACTTAGGAGAAAACGAAAGGAAAAGAAAGAAAGAGACAGAGAGAGAGAGAGAGAGAGAGAGAGAGAGAGAGAGAGAGAGCGAGTTCGATTTACAGTGATTTAAACAGCGAATGAAAAAAAAAGAAATTAAACGATCATGTTATTTTTCTTTCCTTTTTTTTGCGAACAGATTAGTCGTACCTTTGTAATTTCATGAAATATTTTTTTTTATTTTTTTTATAAAACGCTATACATAAATATAAATATATATATGTACATATTAACAAGACAACATAATTTTAGTAATAAAATTATAAAAGAAAAATGAAAAATGGGTTTGAGAAGGTCGAAAGGTTCGTGGTCGATATACGTGACAAACGAAAGAGAGGAAAAAATAGATACAGAGAGAGAGAGAGAGAGAGAGAGAGAGAGAGAGAGAGAGAGAGAGAGAGAGAGAGAGAGAGAGAGATTCGTGATAAGATTTTCTTTCGAGTCGAGACACGCATTGTCCTTGTTGCAAAGGGAAAGTAGGAAAGCAAGCGTGTTCGTATCTCTCATTCGCGTAAAGCGAGCTCTCTCGTCCCTCTTGTCGAGCAGGACGGAGGGACTCGCGCCGGAGTTTTCATACTCCATCTGAAACGCTCGACCCGGTTTTCGAAAGGTACGACATGCCTCTCGGCAGTTCTTTGGTTCGCCACAAATGGAAATGCGAAGGTGTTGCGACGCGACACTTTAAGCTCGCACATGAGCTCTCTCTCTCTTTTTCTCTCTTTCTTTCTCTTTTTCTCCTATTCAATATAACGCGTGGGCACAAGCCTTCAACGCAATATGTGCCGAGAAGATTAACCCTCAAACGCGTAGACCCTTTTCTCCCTATCTTCCTCTCTCTCTCTCTCTCTCTCTCTCTCTCTCTCTCTCTCTCTTTCTTTATCTCTCTCTCTCTCTCTCTCTCTTTCTTGGCATAAAGAGGAATGTCGGACGAACTCTTGTGTGTGTATCTGTGTGTATGTGTATATATATATATATATATATATATATATATATATATATATATATATGTATATATGTATGTATACCCTGACTAACGAATAGAAAGCTCTGTTTTGGTCTTATTTAATCTTTCCTTTTCCTTTTTTTTTTTTTCTAAATCAACCACGCAAAGTAAACCAGGTTTCTTTTCTAGTTAATTATTATTATTAAAAGCTAACTGAACACTAGCGTTTCAATGTTGAAATAATTATAACAAACTGTCAATTATACATCCATTTTCTTTTCCCGTCTCCTCCTTTCCTTTTTAATAGAATCAGGTATAATATAAAGGTGTTTGAATTAAATGTGTAATTTATAAAAATATATTGACGTTTACTTAATCGTTTCAAAAATATTTTATTCATTGAAATATTAATAGCATATCGTTTCCGTGACATATCTCATAGTTTCCTAGAACGTCACAAATATTTTATCATTCCTACGTGCCCTTTACGTTAGAATAATCAAGATAAGCGAGCCGACAATGGTTGTAGCCATGCATAGGATTCGTGTCACGTTTGACTCAATAGTTCAGTAAGGCAACAGAGTTAAAGAGAGAGGTGAGGTAGAAAGATAGAGAGAGAGAGAGAGAAGAGTGTGTGAGAGAGAGAGAGAGAGACTTGTACACGCTTTGATTTATACACGTAGGCTTGTCGAAAGGTCAATAGTGTCAGTATATCCTAAACATAGCAATCGAAGCAGTAGCTAGTTCTCTAGTGTCAATGGTTACCACTATGTTTGCATGCTCTCTTTCCCATAGATACATTTTAGTTTCTTATATTATCATCGTCTTGTCGATATGATTATTTAAAAAAAGAAGTATGTCGAATTATTTTTTTTCCTCTTTTTTCTTTTTTTCTTTTTTTTTTTTTTTTTATTTCATTATTATTATTTAGGTATGAGATTGAAATTAGTATATTCGATTTACATGTTTTGGTGATCATATTTATGGGAAATTGCCATAAGGAAAAGAATGAATATTGATTGATCAATTAAATTTATCAATGTGTTGTCGCCGTAAGCATTAATTAATAATCCCGGATTGGTATATATATAATTATTTTAATATTCGTATGAAATAATAATTTATAGAATGCAAGATATATTGTTGGTTATTTACAAATGTATAAATTCATTTAAAATTTCAATACGATTTTAAAATTATTCCAATAAATAATTTCATCCGTTCGAACAATTGTTGTGAAGGATTAAATGAATAGATGAGAATCTATTAAAGCGTTATATTGCCGTTCTGAAAAGTAAGAAAGACATCTCTTTCAAAATGTTATATAATGATGGAGAAAAAGAAAGAAAGAAAGAGAGAGAGAGAGAAAGAGAGGGAGGGAGAGAGAGAGAAAGGAAATGATAGAAAAGAAAACGTGTTTCGTAACGTCATGGTTTCTCATTAATTCATTTTCAACGTTGCAAAAGTGTTCCCTTTCTTTTGTCTACTTTTCTGTCGATAACTACGACATTGACTTGTCAAACAGATGTTACATATTTCAAATTTGATTGCTCGTTAGCCGTGATATCGTCGATCTATCTAAAAGAAGATTTTAACATCGATTTATTGGTTGTTCTCTCTCTCTCTCTCTCTCTCTCTCTCTCTCTCTCTCTCGTAATATCGAAAATATGTCAGTGAACAATTCCGAGCTGAATGTGTGAATCTGTGAAGTCTCAAGATGTGGATCTTTCGATGCACATCTCTCTCTCTCTCTCTCTCTCTCTCTCTCTCTCTTTCTCTCTCTCTCTTTTTGTCTCATCAGTGTAGTAAGATAAAAATAGAAATGTGTGTGTTTAATTTTTGTTTCTTTTATCACACACAAATGAGTATAAACTTTATTATTCAACCATGAATTCTAATTTAAGATTTTTATATTTCAATTATGATAACATTATAAGATATACAATTTTAAAATGCCACACCGTAATCGTAGGGGAAATAACTTTGTTAAATTTATTATAAATAGATGTAATAAAGCACGTGTTTGATAGCACAGGTCTGTAATAAAAAGTATCCCGATTGGCTTCTTGACATTTCCGGATATTTCTTTCGAAGAAATGCAATAACTTCTTTGTCTCTTCGAAAGTTCGTCGCGTTTTCTAAAGACTTTTCCAAGGAACGCCTTTTTACTCGGCACATAGTTTTTATCCTTCTTTTCCTTTTTAACTCTTCTCTGTACAACACCCGTGTGCATGTAACCGAATAAAACACACACCGACTAACCAACACGGCAGCCATACTACTAACTCATTTAAAACTTACGGACAAGCATTTAATTGAAAAAGTTTAGATATATCTTTAATAGGTGGATCACCGCATCAGAAACGCCAAATCGAAGTTAACTCAAAAAATAAACCATTAAACGTTCATTACTTATAGACAGAATCTTAGATAATTATTATTGTTATTGTTATTATTTCTTTTCTTCTTGTTTTTTTTCTTTTTTTTTTTTTTTTTGAATTTTTTTTTTATTATTCGTATAACACGATCGCGATGACGTGATTTATAATCGAATATATTTATATTCATTTTGTTCATAAATATTTCGTTTGACGACGAATTATATTTTATGGTTTTAAACATTTCCCGCTTGCATTTTTAGAAAACATTTTTAAGATTGTCGTGGCTGGACATATGGGTATGGTAATATGTTACGTATTTATGACAACGTTATTCTCATTAGTGATAAAGAGAGAAGTCTTTATGAACCATCTTCTCTACTTGCCCAAATGGAGATTGCGTTTAGAAAGTTTCGAAGCAAGCTCGTGTTAATGGGATTATCATTACTCAACTAGTGATAGACTACAAACGAGTGAATAATACTCTTCCACTACCCCTTATCACACCCACTTCCCCTTCTTAACTAAATTTATCTAGCTTCATGGATGGTTATGATACGTATTATCAAAATGGAGTTACTTTTCGAATTATTTGACGAAAATTCTTTTTTTTATTCTTGTTTTCTTTTCTTTTCGTTTCGAGGATATGTGTATATATATATAAAGAGAGAGAGAGAGAGTACTTTTGTAATAAGAGTGATAGTCATTTCTTATTTCTTTTTATTTATTTATGTATTTTTCTTTTTTTTATTATTTTATTTTATTTTACATTATTTTTTTTAGTTCGTAAAATTTTATTCGATATCGATTCATTCTAGTTTTCTTAGTTCATATCGATTTATCCAACGTCCTTCGACAAAGTCGTCCATACGTGCGCGATAAGGGAATAGAATTACTTGGATCCTTTTCTAAGAGAAATCGAATAACCACCTGGCCATTAACGTGAGGAGAATTTCATTATTCCTTCGGGTAGTTTCGAGGCGAAAGGAAAATGTATAGCTTGCACTTTGGTTTTTTTTATATGTCGTATTTAATGCATTGAACTTACCCTCAGCGAAAAGATTTTGACGAAATATGAACGGTATATTTAAATCTTTTTAAATACTTATTCAGATGTTTTCGAGAAATTTTATGTATTACATTCTGATTTAATCATAATTTTCTTAATTCATATAATCGTATCCATTTTTTCTCACTTGACAAATTTTGTTCCTTTTTCTTTGTCTTATTTTTTTCTCTCTCTATTTTTTTTTGTTTTTGTTTTGTTAAATACGAAGTATTCGTTTTTGATTAATAAAATGTAATCATCGAATCGTATTTCTAATTTTGATCTTGCCTGGAGAATTATATCAGACTCAAATGAAATAATTGTTAATCGAACTCAAACGCTATCAACGAAATTAATCTAATCAATTTTGCTACCGATACCAGTCGTTGTTCAGCTTTAGTGTCAATATTTACGTATACCTATTGAAACGTTAATTATTACGACGGAGCTCGTTCAACGTATTGATATTGTTCCATTATTCGAACACGGTAAACTTATCTGCAAAATTATAAATTATTATTAAGATTATGTATCTATTTTATGTATGTGTGTGTATGTATGTATGTATATATATATATATATATATATATATATATATATATATATATATATATTTGTATAGCCTTTGTATATCAAAATGCTTTTAAAGAAAATTTATATAAATACTTTTACATTCGTATTTCTTAACAAAATTATTCGAATTTATTATTATCATTTTTTTTTATTTTGACTGTTAACGGAAGAGAATATTTATTTATTGTTTTTTGAAATAAATTTTTATTTTCGAAATAAATCTGTGGAAATATTTTTAACAAGTTTTCGATCAAAACATCCTCGAGGTTACCAAATCGAAATAAACTTTTCTAACTAACAAAACGAGCTTTCTATTTTTTCTTTTTTTTTTCTTTTTTTTCTTTTTTTTTTCTTTTTTTTCTTTTTTTTTTTTAGTTTGGGAATTGTGCATAGGTAGTTCGATATCCATCATTCGACGTATCACTCGATATGCATGAATCGATTTATAACTCGTCACAATATACAATAACGCACTGGATAGCAATCCTTTGAAATCACATCACATTCGATATATTCTACTCAATATCGGAACATTTGCTATCGTATAACGTATTACAGAATTCTCAGTTAACTTACTTGTAAATACATATATTATATACTTATATACAAATATGTATTTATTAATATTAGTCATTGTAATCGTCGTGTTATACGATTAATCATCTTATAACGAGTTTGACTTTTCAAAGAAATAAATTTTGTCGTTATAAATCTATTTCGTAAACAAAACGTAGTTTTTATGTGTATATATATATATATAAACTATATAATCAAAACGAATATGTGTAGTATGATCGATCGTGCTTCAACAAGTCATTTTACAAGTGCCATTCTTTTTTGAATTTAGTAGTATGATAACTACTAGGACATGGGTATCCGAGTAAACATAAATTATTTTTTTTGGCACACGACGTAACGCAATTACGATCGATTTCCAATTACGATCGATCGGCGCCACGTTTCTTTTGTAATGAGAAAATATTTTCACGGAGAATACTTGTAAATTTAATAATTTTACGACGTATAAATTTTGTAAACAAAAAGAAAAAAAAAAGAAAACAAAAAAAATTATCGAGTTATTGTAAGAGACAAAAGGATTTGAATATCGACGAAACATCAGCATTTCAAAATCGTTACCCATGCTTTTACTCTAACCCCGTCATTGCTGTTATTAACGTGAATTCTCGAAATGCATGAAACGTAGCGAGCTTTTATACGCTCGAACATTTCATTTCAGGTATTTCAATCAGTCTGTTTTCGGGGGATAATACTCATCGGTTTCAACGGGCGGTATATTTGAATATAGTTGTTACATGCGCTAATGGCCACGTCATTGTTGATACAAAATTGAATATACGCGTAATATTACGGAGGAGGAGGAGGAGGAGGATCAAATTAAAAAAAAAAAAAAAAAAAAGAAAGAAAAAGAAAAGAATGAATGAATAAATAAAAAAAAGCAATGAAATTTTTTCAAAAAGAAAATGATCCAGTTCGTCATGTTACTTTTTTTTCCTTTCAATAAGAAAATGAAAAAAAAATAAAGCAGAAGAATTTCTTGTTTAATTCTTTACAAGGCTCATTCTCTCTTTCATTCTCCTATTATTAATTTACTCTTACAATCAAAACCAATCGATCAGTTAGCTCCGAGTATGATTGAAGAGAATATGAAATTTATAACTGGAATAGTGATGTTTCGAGATAGAGAGACGACTCAATCATCGGAGACAACTGTCCCTCAACAAACCCCTTCGTCTGAACTTTCTTTTAAATTTCTTGGCTAAGAAACAGTAAGGAAGATATCATGAGAAATGGATTTCTTTGTATTATATCTACTCGTTTTTTCTCTCTTCTACTCGAGTTTTAGGTCTCTCGATAAGAGGCACTCGATCATTCTTTTATATTTCACTTTTGGTTCATCGATTAACATTATCAAAGAATTTGAATCTTTTAATAATAATCTTATGAAATAAGATAATAAGATAAATAAGAAAAAGTGAAATGAACGATTGAAGATGTTTAATTAATCACTTTATCATTATTATATAATTTAGTATTCGAACGTAACGCGAGACAGACGATCAATCATAAGATCGTAATTTTCGATGTAAATTTTTTGCGTTATTCAAAATAGAGGAAAGATATTAATAATATTAGGCAGAGGGAGAAAGAAGGAGAGGGTGAGAAGAGAGTAAGTGGGACCTTTCTCTACATTAGCGAGCATATTTTCGAACGTTGAAGGAAGTTTGTTAATTACTGGGAACAAAGGAACCCGACCGATGTCGAGCACTAGAGGGCTCGGGACAATGGCTAAAGAAAGTTGGCTGAACCAACTCTTTTGCGATTTACGTTTTGCACATGAACTAGAGTGCGAAAACTACTTCTTGTTCTAACGTCCCGAACGTAGTGAAAGTATTTTCTTATAAATTCTTGCTTGACAACTAAATACTTACTTATATTATTTACGTTCGAGATCAACAGGCACCGTGACGTTCGTACTTTTCCTATGATTTTTCAAGTTTATAGTTGATATTTTTGACAAATTTGTATATTTTCTTCTTTAAAACTTTTTTTATTTCTAACATCAATCTTTGACAACCTGGGAAACCTGTACGAGTACTACTCTGTATATTATAGAGTATCGACTACAGTCGACATCGACGTAACTAGCTGTCGATAATGACATCGACTTTTATTGTCAGTTCTCAAAATCAGTTTGCATCATTGTGCAATAATAATCGTTTCGATGTTATATTACATTTACAGTTTTGCCTTTTTCTTTTTTTTTTTTTATTTGTTCTGTTTTTCTTTTTTTTTTCTTTTTTTTTCTTTTTTTTTTTTACGTTTGACACAGTGTCGCAAGAAAATATTATCGTTAAAACAGAAAAGTATTGATCTTTTATCGTAAAACAAAACAAAATATTATAACGAAATCTTCTTCGAACTATTGAGAGATTTTGGAAGAATTAATAAATCATTCTTTTAATTTTTTTTTTTTTAAGAGTTTGAAATGAAATAAAATATAAAAATAAAAAATTAATAATATTTATAAATAGTCTTGTTTAAGTTGTTTCCAAGGATTTGAAAAAGAAGAATCAATTCGAAAATGGATTAATTGATTCCGAATTATGATTCGAAAGTTATGATATAATACTTCGAACATTGTCTCTATGTAAATTCTACTTTCAAGAGTAAATTTTTTGAAAATTACTTTTTCAAGAGTGACTTTTAGAAAATTACTTTACAAGATTACGAATATTTCATCCTATATTTAAAATAAGAATTGAAAAAAAAAAGAATCAAGGGAATAAGAGAGATTTGAAATTGAAAAAAATAGCTCGGATTTATTTATTTATAACAAGACTTCGAATAAATATAAAACCTTTTTTTCTTTTTTCTTTTTAGAGGTATTAATTAATATCATTAAAAAAATAATAAAATCCTGTGTAAATCATTCCCAAGTCAATAATATCGGCGTCTGGTTTTTTAAAAATCCGATTTTACCACCGATTCCAATCGAATGGACGAAAATTAAAAAGGGCATATATATCCTCCTCCCCCATCGTAGGATTCCATCTATTAATTATTAAACCTGAAAAATATGATGGAAATAAAATGGCGTTCATATAACAAAAAAACTCGAATTATTTGTTATTACGAAATTCTAAAAATACATTTTTTCAATTCATTTCCTCGCGATATTGTCAAGTAAAAACGTGAATGATATTTTTTAAGTTCGCAATATCGAAATATGTAAAATAAAAAAATAATAAAAAAAAATGCAAAATCGATTACTACAAAAATTTCAAACCTCTTTAGTTCCTTTAAATAGAATTTTCATTATTGTGAAACTTTTTTTTATTTCTCCTTTATCAATTAATCCGTGAGATATTATAAATAATTGATTTTAATTTCTATTGAATTATCATATTAGATGGAGAGATATATTGGTTACCGCGTACTAATTTCTCAAGATGCCAAACTATTTCAACCCTAAACATTCTCACGCTCGACGCAACGTCGGTAATCAAGATATCACGCGTCTCAAGTCCAAAGGAGTTCTCTCATTGGGCACCGATGCGACGCCTAACGTGATAGCTGAATACCGGATGTTGAATTCCTTGTTTCTATCGAAATATCACTCGGTAGAACGTCGCTTGTAGTATGTCTCTGTGGCTTATGTCACTTGAATAGTTTGTAGATAAGGAATATCATAGGAATTTCCTACGTACATATGTACAAAATTTTATTACGATAATTATAGATTTTACGTCAGCAATATAATTTTCTTATTTCATTCTCTCTCTCTCTTTCTCTCTCTCTCTCTCTCTCTCTCTCTCTCTCTCTCTCTCTCTGCTCTTTCTCTCTTTCTTTTTCTCTATCTCATTCTCTCAATTTTTCCTTCTTTCTTCGTTAACAATAAAATAGAAAAATATAACTTTCTTTTGTAGGATTCAAAGATTACAATCGTAAAAAGGAAAAAGTATATTTTTCCTCGTAAAATTGATATCACCATTAAACGACCTCGAAAAGTATATTCTTTGAGGGAACAACGCAATGCTATCAGGTTTGTTACATACCATGTATCTCGTAGTCAAAGCAACCATAGAAAAGGTAACGTTTGAAAGGAGAGACTGACCGTCGTCTCTATACAGAGTCGAGCAACTTACGCAAACTATGAGTACGATAAGAATAATGAAGAGATGGTAAATAGTCGTAATGGATTATTAATGAATTTATACAAAATAATAATTAATGTTTTTAAAGGAACACGATCGATTGAGTTAAGTAAATAATAAGCATTAGAGTTTCAGTGCGATAGACGAGAATTTTCCAAATATTTATTAAATTATTCATCATATTTATTATTCATTAGTAAATTTTCATTCGACAAAAAGCTACGTATTCACTCGTAATTATTTATTCATTTTCTTGTGCGTACGTTCGTGTGGGCGTATGTATTCTATATATTCGCGTAAATATTAATTTATAAAATAAATTTATTATAAATGTTATATAAATCGCACGATGAGAAATATTATTTCGTAAATCCTGAAATTGTAAAATATCGAATTCAACGAGGGAGACTTTGAATAACTTTACGTCTCATTTTTGGTTGCATCCTAAAGAAAAGAAAAAAAAAATTAAAAAGAAGAAAGAAGAGAAGAAAGAAAAGAGAAGAAAAAAAATGAAAAATGAAAAGATCAAAAAAAATAAAAAAGGAAAATAAAAAAAAGAAGAATATAATCCAGCGCACGTGCAAACGAATGCTCGTTTCGGGGAAAATTTATCAACATGCCGCGCCTCTTGATTGCCACGCTCATGTCGTCGCAGCCGGTGCGCATTTCCGCTCTCGACCTTGCTCGCCTTTTCTCTTTCCGAAACTCTCTCTCTCTCTCTCTCTCTCTCTCTCTCTCTCTCTCTCTCTCTCTCTCTCTCTATCTATCTATCTATCTATCTATCTATCTATATATATATATATATATATATATATATATATGTGTGCGTGTGTGTGTGTGTGTGTGTGTGTGTGTGTATCTTTATATCTATGTTTCATCGTACCTTTGGAAATTAAATGCCTCGAGGTTATTCCAGATACAACAAATTCCGAACTTCTGTGAGTGACCTAAATAAATTTTGTTGTAATTTCGAATTCGTCAAAAAATTGTTACGTTATACGAAATCTGAAGATATTTGTCCTTTTTATTTCTCCTTCTTTTTCTTTTTTTTTTTTTTTTTTTTTTTTTCTTTCAACCAATAAAATATTTCCACATATAGTTAAGATACATTTGATAAATAAATAATGAAGAGTGATATTTGATATTGAGAAATAATCGGACTATTCGATACCGGGGAATATCCAAACATTAAGAATGATTTGATATTTATAATTTGAAAGATAATTTGATATTTATTTGATATTGTGAGATTATAACGATTTACGTTGTTACAATATCCCTTGAATATTCTTTAAAGTAAGTAGGAAGCTATGATAGGTTTAATCCACGGGTCATCGACGCTTTTTACTCTTGCTTAAGCGCGTAGTCCGTCGATGTTGATCACGCTTGATCGATCGCGTCCTTGATGAAAGGAATCTACCATAACCAGTATTTTTTCAATAGCTAATGATCGATTTGTCCGGTATCAAGTAAATAAAGAATATTTCGTGACAAGCTTCGTTAATTAAAAAATTTTTACGTGGTTTTGTCAACTCGTTACTCTTTAAAAGTTTCTTTTTAAATAACGTCATCAACGTATGCGATCGATACCTTTCCTAACGACTTCAAAGCGTTATGCAAATAGAAATTCTGTCAGGATAAACATTATAATTTCGGTGTGATTTCATAAGCCCGTTTGTTCGGGAATCCTGCGTTAAATTATTAATTAATTTCTTTGGCGATTAATTGAAAATTATAAATTAGTTTCTATTAATAACCACCTATACAACGCGGTAACCGCGAATATTATCAATCTTTAATACATCAATATATTTTCAAAATGAATACAAATTTATATTTTTAAGGAAAAATTAAAACGTATTGAGAGAAACTACACGTGAAGGGATCCATTCGTTGAAGCTTCGAATTTCATATTTAGAATGAAAATACACGGAAATGCGAACCTTTATGGGAAATTTACGTATCTACGTACACGCCTACCTGGTGGGTGTACCTAAAGGTACTCATGCGTCCGGTCGCCGAAATTCATTTTGATTTATGCGCGAACGAACGAACTCGAATAGCGATAAAATCATATCGGTGGAAGGATATCATGCATCGTTGCATTTTCTCTTTTATTTGGATCTATTAAACGTTGATATGCTTTTTCGTTCGCGATAATGAATTCACCAACGTTATTACGTTATGTCCGAGAGTAAACGAACAATCATCGGAGATTTCTAAGAGATCTCTCAAAAGCAAGTATATGAATGTGACGGATATTAAAATTACAAAAGAAAAAAATAAAATAAAACAGAAAGAACGAAAGAAAAAAATATGGAAAAAATTGTTTATTGCTTAAGAAAATAATTTTCATGATCGAATGTTTTCTTTTTTTTTTATATATATTTTATTTAACGAATCTATTTTTCATTTTATTTCTTTTTCTTTTCTTTTTTTTTTTTTCAAACGAGCAAATTTCTGTCTTCCCCTCCCCCCTTTCTCACTTTCTTTTTTCCTTTTCTCTTTTCCATTTCTTTTTTCTCGCGCGGCAACAACATAAACATGAAAATTTGCATTGGACGAAGAAACGCAGCCATCTTGTCGGTTTACGTTTCAATAGCGAAAAATATTGCGACAGGTCAATACAGACAAACAGAGTCAAGAAAGCGAACACCCTTACTAAATGTAAGAACGAGGAAGGCGATGGAGGACGAGATGCCGTATACTCTCGTGAAAGGAGGTAAAACGCGCGTGAATGGCGACCGAGAGAGAACTTACAATCGAAGTTTTCTCATATATTAAACGAACTTTGGTTCAAGTCGTAAACCTCGAAATATATCAATGATCCTAGCAAGTGAGTATGCGCTAGAACGCGCGCACGTCCTTGTATAAGGAAAGTTAAGTAAAATACATGTGCAAACTGCTACTATATGTTAGTTTGCCTTATATATATATATATATATATATATATATATATATATATATATATATATGTCATGAGCGCGCGCGCGCTCGCGTGTTTCTTCAATAGTATACGAAAAGCTTGAGATATGGTTTCTCGATCGACCTCGATATTTTCGTACTGTTCGATAGATCGAATTTGCGCGTTTTCACTCACGTCCCGCAAGAAAAATTAATTGCCCGGAGCTTTCGTATGGTCAGCATTGCACTTTTCCATTTTGTTATTACCCTCGCATATGGCGTTGACGTTTTCTGAATATTCCAGCTGTTCGCATTATTTGCTTGTTTGTTTGTTTGTTGATTTGCTTGTTTATTTGTTTGTTTGTTTGTTTGTTTGTTTGTTTGTTTGATCTGTCGATCATTCGTTCGTTCGTTTGTTTATCTGTTATTTTTATTGCTTTTTTTTTCATTCTTTCTTTTTTCTTTTTGTTTCGTCATATGTTTAATCCACGTCCGCAAAGATACGTCATTAACGTTAGAAAAATTCATAAAGCTGGGTCGATGAATAGAGCATTATCGTGAAAGCTTTCGATGCATACTTAATCGCCTTATATTTTAATATTTGATGAGAGTAAACGCTACATTGGGAATAAATTAATACAATCGAGCTAAAAACACGTAAAGATTAAAAAGTTTCTTTTTTTCTTCTTTTTCTTTTTTTTATTAGACTTGGAAATTATTATTAAGTTGATTTTATTAAATAAAAAATAAAAAAATAAATAAAGATGTATTTATTCGTTATTAAATATGTTCTTATAATTCATGGAAGAAATTATTCTATTACGTTGACTTGTTAAAATCAACATCAATCAAAGTCGATTTTATTAAAAAAATAAATAAATAAATATGTATTTATTCGTTATTAAATATGTTCTTATAATTCATGAAAGAAATTATTTTATTACGTTGACTTGTTAAAATTGAAATTCGATATAAAATATAATAAAAATGAGAAATAGGTTGTGCGAAGAAGGATTAGAGAAGAAATAGCGAGGAAATAGAGTAAAATTTGTAAACGAGATAATCATTGAGAGCGATTGGAATTTCCTTTTAACTGTTTCGAAGGAAATAAAACCATGAAAGCGACTAACAAGATCGTCAAGAAATATCGACGTATTATTCGAAATTTCAACCATCGAGATTGAAGTATAAAAGATATTATCTCATTACGTGTCTTCTTTGTTACTCAATAAAGAATGCGGGATAATATGAAATCCTTGTAAGAAAAAAAAAAAAAGAAAGGAGAAAAGATAGAAAACGAACAACGCTCCACTTCTTTCGTATCTTTCTTCCTTTCTTCTGTTTTCTTTTTTTTCTTTTTTTTTTTTTTTAAGAAATTTTTTTTTCTACAAGAAACTTCACTTAACGGAGCAGATTTATAGACGGGTGTGTCTACATATTGGTATAACACTTGGAAATCTTTATTTGTGAATCGGTTGTGAGTTCGCATTAATAGAGGAAACTTTGTGAACTAGCGTGTAAACTGTTGGAGAAGTAAAAGAGTGTGGAAGAAGAGGAAGTGGGGGAAGTGAGGGAGGTAAGCGATAGTGATGGTGGTGATGGTAGTGGTGGTGTTGGAGTTGGAGTGTGGGAGTTAGAGTTGGGGGTTAGAAGAGAGGAGGTGGTTCGTCGTTTGGGCGAGGAGAACGAGCTTCCGGATCGATCGAACGCGTTCGAGAGTCGTGAGTCAAGAATCAAGAGCGTACTCGATCAAATTCATCATATGGAGTGTACTTGAGACCAATGCAAATCTTTGCCGGACTACTACTAGCATAGCTTAGTAATCATACTCTATGAATGTATGTATGTATGTATGTATGTATGCATATATGTATCTATATGTAGAATCTATGGATTCTCTCTCTTCTATCTCTCTCATACTCTTTCTCTTTCTCTCTCTTTCTCTCTCTCTCTCTCTCTCTCTCTCTCTCTCTCTCTCTTTCTGTTCATCTAGCTATCTGTCTCCGTTTGTCTCTCGCGAACTAAACAGGCAAATGAGTTTGCGGAACTCGCTTAGAAGTGCTGATTGGAAGATCCGCCTATGAGCAGAGTTCTGTACTCGTATTCCACGTAGGAAGGATCGGTCGAAACAGAAGCTCGGCATCGTTTCAAGAGCTTGATGCTGGATGTTCCAATGGGTTTAACACCGGACGCGTAATCATCGACTTCGTTAAGTGCGTCCGTTAATCGAGTTCGTGTATGTGCTATGGCCAATGAGATACGTTCGATGAGATACGTTCTCTATCTCTTTCTTTCTCTTTCTTTCTTCTTATCATTTTATTTTTATCATAAGTAATTTTTCGATCTTTTTCTTGACAATTGCATCGTTTTGTGCCCATAAGAATGCAAATGTCATTATGAGATTGTTCAAGATCGATGATTTCTCGATCTGATTATTTCTCGTAGATATACAAAGGACAATCGACTTTTTTTTTTTTCATTTATTTTCTTTTATTTTTTTCTCTTTTTTCTTTTTTTTTCTTTGTCTATTTTGTTTCTTTTTTTCTCTCTAGAAACTTAATTCGTCAGACTTAATACTCAATTAACAGTTGAACTCGTCTTGAAATTTCCCTAGATGGTCATATTTTTTTTCTTTCCTTTCTTGTTTCTCTTTTTTTTTTCTTTTATATTTCTGTTTTTGTTCTTCTTCTTTGTTTTTTTGTTTTTCCTTTTTCCGAAAGATGCGGTCGATCTCACTAAGATATCCAATTTGGAAACGTACCTTCGGAAAGGTTTTTGTTAAAATACGTCATTTCTATATCTTAGAAAAGCGTGCAACAACTTTCGCGTCCATCATGTTTTGTATCTATCTTGAACGAACTTGAAGAAATACGTAAAGAAATATTACGTGGCATATACTTACAATGTAGGTACGGCGAAGCTGACATATTTTTCTGCTATCTGGGGGGATCTTTTAAGTGATCAGTCTTTTCATACCCCTTGCAATCCCTAGGGTTTCATTGTTTACGAGTCGACTCGACTCGTAAATATTTACGTCGACGTGGAAACATTCGCATTAAAAATGCGTCTATAGCAAGGTAGCCTCTATTTTCTCTCTTGTAAACACGCGTACACCTGGATGAATATATATATATATATATATATATATATATATATATATATATATATATGTATATAGTATAACTATGTGAACGTATAAAAGCTCGTACTATATTCGGGAAAAAGAATAGATTCGATACAGATGGACCTGGAAAGCTTGGATAGAAAATTGAAGTACGTTGCGCTAATATTTGTATTTCTCTCTCTCCCTCTCTCCCTCTCCCCCTCTTCTCTCTTTCTCCCTTTTTCTATTTTTATCTCTTTTCTTTCCTTTTTTTCTCTTTTTTCTTTTTTCGTTTCTCTTTTTTTTTTTTTTTTTTTTTTTTTCAATAATCGATATCGTTAGGAATTTGAACGTCGAAGGACGATAAACCGAGGAAGTATGGTAGAAAATTCTTTCACTGTTCATGCCAACGTAGTTTTTTTTCCTTTTTTTTTTCTACTTCTTTCTTTTTTTTCACATTTCATCGGTCAAAAGAAAAAAGAACTAAAAAAAGAAAAGAAAAGGAAAGAAAAGAGAAAGAAAAAAAAACTATTTCGATTTAACCCTCTATGGGCCGAATTTTTGTTTTAAATCCAAAAAAATTAAGTTAAGATTTATGTGCCATCTCATGAAAAAAGCTATAATTATTTGGTAAAATCTCGATAAATTAAAATGTGACCTGAAAGTTACACGGGCCCATAGAGGGTTAAATAGCATAAACTTATCCTATTTTTCATTGATAAAAATCGAAATCTATTTAATATCGACATTATCAATGACACAACAAGATTCAGCGTACGGTCCAACAAATTTATCTGTATGCCTGACCTATCGATTAGTTGGGTGTAAGCCTTTGTCTATCCATAATTAACTGCACGCATTTCCCTGGCACTGGATTAATGTACGACTCGTAACGTAGAAACGTAATCCTGAACGTAGAAATCGTACGATGAAATTAAACCATTGTGTATCTTGTTTGGGATTTATTAATCGTTCGAATGAAATCAATAAATAAGTTCAATATACGATGTATTTCGTATGTTTTACAAATATTCGACCATTAACCTAATCTGCATATTCATTGATGAAAATCATAAAAAAAAGAAATTTTATCGAGTCCGAATAAATGATATTTGTTTCGATTACCGAACGAAATAAAGAAAAAGAAAAAAAGAAGAACAAATTCTATTCAACGCGGAGATTATCTAATTAACATAACGTTTAAGTAATAAACGTAACATTTAAGTCGCGTTTATTCCATAACTCGCTTCGTTGAACGTTTCAAAGCACGTTCCCACTTGTCTAAAGCTTATTGGTCCGAGATGGAAAAAGTAGAGAATGTAATCGTAAGGTCATAGCAATACGGAGTAATTAACTGGAAGTTTCTTAGAGTATAAGACTACAGTCGATGGTGTAGAGACCTTATCTGAGTCGAACAGGCACCAATTATCGGCTTATCGGTTCTAATCCCCTCCCTCTTTCTCTCCCTCTTCTTCTCACCCTTCCACCCACTTTTTTCGCAGTCCTACATGCGATTACTAAAGCTCGCTATATCCTTCTATTCGATGAAATTGTTGTTTCGGCGACAATACCGAATGTTTCTCTCTCTCTCTCTCTCTCTCTCTCTCTTTTTTTTTTCTTTCAATGATCATTTGGCAAATGCGGTTGGTTCGAGTACAGCAACGATCGTATATAACTAATATTTATTTACCTCTTTATTGTATTATTTTATATAATAAATGATAAAATTGAAAGGTTAACGTTCAAGGTTTTGGTATATTGAAAACGGAAATATCAAGGAACTTCGAAGGAAAACTGCAGTATAGGAAACAAAGTAGATGGAAAGCAACTCAGTATCATCTTCCTCTCTTCTACATCGTCTCCATTTCAAGTGGTATAAAATCTTTTCGTCATTAGGATACTCGAAAGGGAAAAGTTCGGAAATTGCTATTAAATGGTCATGTTAAAGTTCCTTCCCTCGATCTAGTCCTCTCTCTCTCTCTCTCTCTTTCTCTTTCTCTCTCCGTTTCTCGACGATGCACTTTCGAAATTAGCTTTTCCCAAGTAACGTACGGTTGCCCAAGGATCTAAGCTACGCGTACGTATATATACATACATACATATATATATATATATATGTGTGTGTGTGTTTGTGTGCGTGTGTCTGTGTCTCTATAATACTTTGGATGTAGATCTGTGCGCATGTATTTGTGAGAGAACAAAACACTAGTCCGTCTCGATGGTTTGCGCGCTATAACGTTTCGTACCATAAAGGCTGTTTAACCGTTAAACGTATAACGCGACGTTGCGCACAGCGTGACGTTTAATTCTTCGACTTTCCAGGAAACTACGATGAAGTTTATTAAGCCCACGGGAAAGTTTGCGAAGGAATACGATGACCGCCGCTATACATATGATGTACCTCTGTAAAATCGTTGAATGTTAGTTCTCTCTCTCTCTCTCTCTCTCTCTCTCTCTCTCTCTCTCTCTCTCTCTCTCTCTCTCTCTTTCTCTTTCATTTTCCTCATTGTCCAGATTACAGAATGTATTCGTGATTCATTTGAGAATTTCATTGACGTACGTAAATGGAAAAAATAAAAGAAAAAGAAAAAGAAAAATAAGAAGAAAGTTTTTTCGAATATTATACGAGTATTGACCTTCTCGTTCAATTGATAAAGAATTACGTTCTTTATATACAAAGTTTAATTTTATTTATTTTTAAGATGGTTATATTTCTCTCTCTCTCTCTCTCTCTCTCTCAGTCTCTCTCTCTCTTTCTCTTTCTCTCTCTCTTTCTCTCTTTTTCTCTCATTCTCGGTTTCTCTATCATCGAATATCTCCTTTCGTTCTATCGCAAAATTTTCATAATGAATCTCCTTTAAGCCGCTTAAAGCCATTAGCAAATCATTATCTTTCAATGGTTACTTTTATGAAAGAATAGACGTTGATGATAATAACGGAATACATCTCTAATATGATCCGTTTGAAGCATTCTATTTGTATTCCTTGATAACATTGAAAAATAGTATTAAAATATCTAAAATGTAATAGCATTAATTAATTCGACAAATATTCGGAAGCTTCGGGAGCAATTTATTTATTTATTTATTTATTTAATTAAAGAAATTAAACAACTTAGATTTCTTTTCATTTTCTTTCTGTTTATTTTTCCTTTCTTTATTTTCTTTTTAACCAAGTAAAAAAAAAAAAAAAAAAAAAAAGACAAAAATATTACAGGATTATTAAAATCACGTTGACATTAGGAAAGCCGCGAATGATCTTTTTGAATTCGATCGTAAGTAATGAAAATGAAAGGGAGTCTGATAAGAAATAACTATCGAAAACAAGGTAAAAAAAAATCAAAAGAGAAAGAAAAAAGAAAAAAGAATAGAAAAAACGATGTTACCGCAATAGTTCGATGGTATTCCGGAGTGAAACAAAGATATGAAACAGGTTGGATTGTTACCCCAATAGTGTGTTCGTTCATAAGACGTATTATAACTCGTCTGTTGAGTATATATCGGTTGGATTTGTAAAGAACAAGAAAAGTAAAGAGAAGATAGCAAAAGAAAGGTAAAGAAAGAAAAGGAAAGGAAAAGTAAAAGAAGAGAGGAGAAAAAAAAAGAAAAAGAAAAAGAAAAAAAGAAAGAAAGAAAGGAAGAAAGAAAGAACGGATGAGAAAGATAGTTCCCTTTTGAGTCGTTAGCGCAGCACGATTCCGTGTGCTCGACGGGTCGAAGAATTCTGCAAAGGAGAATGAAGTGTGGATGCACCAAACGATAGAAGAAATAGAGTAAGAAGGTTGATAGGAAGGAAGGAAGGAAGGGAAGAAAGAAAGAAAGAAAGAAAGAAAGAAAGAAGGGAGAAAAGAAAAGAAGATACCGATAGATAGTTCGCGCGGGCACAACCAATAGATGTGATATAGGACTCGTAGAAACGTAAAAGAAGCAATACAAATAAAAATCTTTTAGGAGTGCTAGTGGCGTTGCTGTAGCTACCGATGATGCTGGTAGTACTGGTATTGGTGGTGTAGTAATGATGGTGGTGGTGGTAGTTATGGTAGTGGTGGTGGTGGTGGTGGTGGTAGTAGTGGTGGTAATGGTAGTAGTGGTGGTGGTAGAGAAGATAGAGAGAGAGAGAGTGGGAGGGAGGGAGGAAGAGAGAGGGAGGCAGAAATGATAGAAGAAGAGAAGAGAAGAGAGACGAGATCGGGATATCGGGGACGTGGTTGGGGGTGGCGCCGCGGGCCGCGCCGTCGCCCAGCATCCCTCGTATCCCACCCGACCACCCTTCTAAAGGCGTACCCTAGCACTGAGAGAGTATCTGCTAGTCATACGCCGGCCCGTTGCGAGCACGCTGATACGGCTCGCGTGTAGTACGCTTACGTCGTCCTCGCTCGACGTGTACCGATTGCAAATTCCATTCTTTTTCTTAAAATCATTCCTGTTCCGGTTTGACCTATCCCAAAGAAAAAAAAAAAAATAAGAAAAAAAAAACGGAAAAAGAAAAAAACGAAAATAGCAAAAAAAGAGAGAGAAACAATTTAGTCAATTTATCTTCGATATATTTCTCACAGTGTACGCGTATAATTCTGTTGTATTTTGTTACATTTACGTTGTCTTTTTGTTTTATTAATTATTTTTTCCCTTATCCTCAATCGTTAGAGATCTTTCAATTCCGACATGACGAGTACAAAATCTTTGTTAAGTTTAAAAAAAAATTGAAAGTTCATTTAATTCATCCGTTAATCCGACGTTTCCATTCGAAAGGATTTCCTTCTCTCTCTCTCTCTCTTTCTCTCTGTCTCTCTCTCTCTCTCTCTCTCTCTCTCTCTCTCTCTCTCTTCTGTTTCTCTCTCTCTTTTTCTCTGTTATAATTACTAGTATTACTGTTATTACTAAAATCTTTTTTTGCTAACCAGTGAAAATTGTATGCACGAGAAATGAAATATCGTCGTTAGTTTCGAGGCTGCATTTAGATCTCGTCAAAGTCCTCACATGGTCTATGTTTTGTTCCCTGATCCACCACCACTGGCTCCAATCGTCGTGGCTCCCTCTCGTCGTTGTCGACGTTTCATACTTCTCGTTTCAGTGACGAGTTTTACTCGCGGCTGAGATACAAGAGCACGTTATACGAGGATATATTTATAGAACGACTGGGTACCGTCGAAAGAAACGAAATACTTTGGTGTTCGTCGTGTTCGCTTTGTGTTAAATTCAATTTTAACAAAACGGATAAATGTTCTGATGTTAAATATATAATATATGAATATATATATATATATATATATATATATATATATATAATAATATATATGTAATAATATATATGTAATAATATATATACATATAAGACTTAGACATTAGTGTTTATAAAGATATTGAAGAAACATTGAAGAGAATGTTGAGTATTACCATGTAATAACTTTTGGAGAAACGTGAAGAGTTTTGGATTAAAAGCGCATCGAATAATCGATATCGAGAATTGTATGAGCTACTTATTCTCTGCGTGAAAAGAATACAAGTAATCGTTCACGTTTAAGTTTCTTTCTCATTTAATACTTAAGGACGAAGGACTGATATCCGAAGAAAAAAAGAGAAAGAAGAAGAAGACGATAATAAGAATAAAAAGAAGAAAATATAATAAAACTAAGTCGAAGCTAGAATGGATACTTTTCTAATAATCGGCATTTGCTTTCTTTGCTACGAGATGTGCGACTTGATCAGGCGTTACGCCACGCCGCAAAATACGGATCTTCATCGATCGGTCGAATCTCCCGCGGCACCGCCACCACCGCAAAGGATTTTCTCGATTTCACGGAAAATACAGAATCCTTCCGCCACTTGCTGTCAGCGATAGATCATAAAATTGAGAATTTCACTTCAAAATTTACAACGTCACTTTTTATCCTTTCATCCGACGGCAATTATTACACTCGATGACAAATAATATTACGATGATTGATTCAAGGAAGAAGATCATAATACGGTTCTACTTTCTTCAAGATTCAATCCCAATCGCGAAAAGATCCATGTAATATCATCCGGATGTTGATTCGACAAATATTTCGAATCGATAATTTTATAAGTTACTCGAACTCGATTATTTCATCGTGAAGATGAAGTTGGTCTAATTCCGTGTTCTCTTATTTTTTTTTTTTTTTCTTTTTTTTTTTACAAAAATAAAAGAAAAAACCTTTCAATATCTGTCATTCTATTATCGAACAATTAAATTGTTATTTCGATTCGAAACGAAAAATGGACATGGTCAACGTTCTTCTACGAAGTGAATGTTAAATTTGTGAAACTCGAAGGAATCTGCCCGGCGGCAGGGTAACGAAGGAATCAATTTTCTTTACGACTGTTTGCGTTCTGTTAGCCAACAGTCGTAAAAGCCGTCGCATTGATCATCGGAATTCATCGAGTGCAACAAGAAAGTTTCACCTATCGTTCTCCCATCCTTCTTCTCTCTTCTCTTTTTCTCTTTCTCTCTCTTTCTCTTTCTCTTGTTATCTCTGTATCTCTATCTATCTTGCGATATCTACGAACGTAAACATATTTTATGGGATCCCTTCGAGGTGTGCGTACTTACGTACGCGTATCAGTGTCGTAAAATTTGACATTCAGTTATAGTGCTCGATCCTGTTGCATGTTTTAACGACGCTTTATTCATACGATCTCAGATTAAATTTATTGACTTTATGTTATAAGTGATAAGAATATGTGAAAGGAAAAAAAAAATCTTTTTCCTAATAAAATAAAAATTGTCGCGTTTGTTGATAATATATATTTCGATCTTGTGTCGTTGATAAAAAAAAAAGAAATAAAAAAGAAAAAAAAAGAAACAAAAAGAAAAAAAAAGTAAAAAGAAGAAAAAAACAAGAATAAAAAAGATATATATATATATAAATATATATATATATATATATATATATATATATATATATATATATATATACACGTACGTATGTATATTTAATTATCGTCAAAGACGAAATAAGGATCACTCGCGTGACTCGCGATTCGAAAGTGATCCGAAAGAAGATCCGAAAAAGGGAGTAAGAGAAATGGACTCGCTGGAACGACTAATGAGCGCTGGTTCTCACCATCCATCCCTTACGGCAGCCACGCGATCTCAAAACGCCTTTGTGCAGGCGAATCTCTGCTCCGTGATTGGTCGTAAGGGTCGACACCTTACCGGCACCTTCTGTTTGACCGGAGACACGATGGAGGGTATCATTCAGTGCCTCGTCTTTCTTAAAGCTTTTTCGGTAAGTACTAAGGTCCGACCAACGATCTTTTACGACTTTTATAACCTTTGATCGTTTAAAGTGACAATAATAAAAGGCATAAAGAAATTAAATTTTCATATCGAGTGTATGTACGTATAAAACATCGAAGAAAAAAATTTTCAAGTAGAACTGAGAGAGAGAGAGACAGAGAGACAGACAGAGAGAGAGAGAGAGAGAGAGAGAGAAAGAGAGAGAGAGAGGGAAAGAGAGAGAGAGAGAGAGAGAGAGAGATATCAATTCAAACGATGATATTATTTTATTACTTTATTAATCTAGATCGAAGAAATTAAATTGCGTTGCATTAAAATCGTAACGATCTTCCATCGTTAAAGATAAAATAATTATTTGAAAAATTTTTGGATTTTTTCTTAAGTTTACCGAATGATGATTTCACAAATATGAGAATCATTTACACTTTCATTCTCGCGATAATTATTGATCGATAATCTTCCGAAGTAACGAAGAGTACTCTTTTTTTTTTTTTTTTTTTTTTTTTTTTATTCATGAATAAGGCGCTAGGAGACGCATGGTTGAATAAGTGTCGGAGGAATAAGGGCTTCATCCGGATAGCCCGTTCGGCCTGCTAAATCGTCGATAATGAGAATTCGGTGTCGAGTGGAATTATTCTCAAGGATCATCTCTTCCTCTTTCTCCTCCTCCTCTTCCTCTTCCTTCTCCTCCTCTTCCCCCTTCTGCTCCTCTTCTTTCTCTTCTTTTATCACGGGTACGCGAAAACGGCTTTCGTTATTCGATTCGACGTTGTTATCGATCCTCAGTCCTCTTTTTCCTCACCGCCAATCTTAGGAAAAGTCGTTGCGGTGAAAATTATGATTCAGTTCGATTTCTTTTTCATTTTAAGAAAATCTAAACGTACGACCGTTCGGGCTTTTCTCTAATATTAATACAGATATCAATACTTTGCAAGCACTTTTCCTCGATTTCCTGCTTTCTCATGCGATTTTTCTTTCTTTTTCCTCTTTTTTCTTTTTTTTTTTTTTTTTTTTTTAATGAAATTGCTAGAGTCAAAAGTTTTCTGAATATTATTTTTTCTTCGTATCTCTTTGCTTTAAAATCTGACGTTTCCTGACCTTTTTTCCTTTTTCTCTTTTCTTTTCTTTTTCTTCTTTTTTTCCTTCTCTTTATTCCCGTATTAATTGCAAGAAAGTTACTATCAGATTATTTTATGATAATTTGAGAGGATAAATGTATTTTTAAACGTTGAAATATGCTTTAATGGCGGAAGATTTTTTGAAATATCATCAAAGTTACGATAAAATCAGAGTTATAAAATCTTAAACGTAAAAACGTTAAATTCAATAACGTTAAGTAACGTCAAAGTTAATCGTAATACTTGACAAATTATTTTCGTCGGTAACGTTAACCAAAGTAATAGGATAGCTAGCTTCGAGGATATATTCATGAAGGAACAGAAGTAGAATTGGTAACTAACGAGGAAGATACCTGAATAATTCCTTCTCGAAAGGATCCTTTATCAGAACTTAATAAGACGATCGTAAGGGAACTTTCAAATGCTTGCCGAATCCGTTCTAATTTCAAATCAAACTGCATTGCACTCGAAAACGGAAAGTTTAGATGGATTTAATTCGTAGAAAGAAACGGCGTTCCATAATTATAAAGAAATTCTTTTATTTAGAAATTAATCAACGATTTTAAAGGTTTATAGTAGTCTTTTTGACGAAAACGTTATAACTGAAAATGAGAAAATGTTTTACGATTTTATGTACGTCTGGTGTATTTCTCATGGTCCTCCTTGTCGTCTTTGTCATCGTCGTCGTCGTCGTCGTTGTCGTCGTCGTCGTTGTCGTCGTCGTTGGTTGCGACGATGGCATCGTTGACGACGCCGACATCATTCTTGGCTCATATAGATGGCATTCTTCGTTTCCTTCGTGAAGAAGGAGAAAAAGAGAGAGAGAGAGAGATAGACAGATAGATAGAGAGAGAAAGAGAGAGAGAGAGAAAGAGAGAGAGACAAGGTAGTAGGGTCGGCCGACGAAGGAGACGATAACATCTTCGTAAGGTTGCCTATGAATTTTTATCCAGTACGCCCACAGCCACAAGCCTCAGGGGAATTGCGAATCGCGAGCGAGTGAGTGAACGTGAGACAGACAGAGAGAAAGAGAGAGAGAGAGAGAGAGAGAGAGAGAGAGAGAGAGAGAGAAAGATATGCTTTAAAAAAACTTCGCCTTCTTTTCTCTCTTATCACCAGTCTACTCGTAGCCTGATGGAAGTTATCAACAAGACTAGAAAACGTAACGAGTCTCTTTCCATCTTCTCGCACCCCTTACAACTCTCTTTCTCTATTTCTGTCTATATATATATATGTATATATATATATATCTTTCTCTCTCGTTGAAACGATCAAGCTTCACAAAAATCACAGTTTCTTTTTCCGCTTAAGCTTTTCGACCGAGCTGCTTCGTATAATATGGTTGGCGTTAGGTCGGAATACGATTTTAGCTTTGAAGAGGTGATGAGATACCTACTACTCACTTCCGCTGAGGTTTTTCTACGTTCGCGGCTTCATCCATGTCGTCGTCGTCGTCGTCATCGCGTCGTTGTCGTCGTTGTCGTCGTAGTTGGAACGAAGCAATTTATTCCGCAGCACGCAACGTTGCCTCTCCTTGAAAACTTGCTGCTCTGCGAGATTTTCGTTTAACGACTTCGTGAGTTTCCAGTCTTATCTTTTCCTTTTTTTTTCCCCCAATTGCTTTTAGTAGCTTCATAAATTTTTTCTATGAACGATCGATATTAATGGCTCATTATATTATCATTATTATTATTACTATTATTATTATTATTATTATTATTATTATTATTATTATTATTATTATTATTAGTATTATTATTATTATTATTATTATTATTATTATTATTATTATTATTATTATTTTAATTGCATTTTTTTGTTCGTTATTTTTATTTTTTCTTTGTTTTTTGTTTGTTCATTTATTTATTTATTTTTTTTTTTATTTTTAAATTTCTTTTTTACACTGCACGCAATCTCTTTTTATCGCTTCGTTTTATCGAAATTTGTCGTTAGATCTAAATCGAAATACTATTTATTTCTAATTCAGACACTTTCTCGTGTCGTTGTTTTATATTTGAAAAAAATTTATTATAATATCGCGCATAGTGGCACTTATCGATAAGTATTCGATCGTATTGCAAAATAATACAATATTAAATTTCACTTCTCGATGAATAAAAAAAAAAAAATACTTAGAAAAGCGATTGATAGTACAAAAGAAAAAAAAAATAGGAATGGTGATCGATATTCATGTATATCGAAGGTCTAAAAAAGTTTAATCTCTTTTCTCCGTATTCTTTTTTCCTCCTTCCCCCCTCCTCTCTCTCTCTTTTTCTCCCTTCGGAGCTTTTCTTTTATATGGAATTTTTTGATATTCTGATGAGGGGGTAAAAAAGGGCCGACTCAAAGGTTCGAAAAAAGTGAGAAATAGCGCGTATTCCGTCAGCTAGTTGCTTGGGATTACGATAAAGCTTGAAAATAAGCTTACGTGGCATAAGTTTGGCTTCGGTGGACTGCAAGGAAGAAGGTTGTGAGTCAGCCGAAGACGATAGAACGGTTAGAAAATCTGTAAGAGTGGTGAGGGTAAAATTGGACAGGGCAGAGCTTGAAGGGTACAGCGGTTGGAGGGATGTTGGTTGAAGGAGAAAAGGAAGCAAAATAGTTTCGATTTTCCGAGGTCGAAACGATGAGATATGAGATTACATTTTCCCGAAAACTATTTCTATTAAGTCAAGTTACGAACTAACGTTAGAAGACTCTTCCCCCACTTTTCTTTGGAGGGGGTGATAGCGGGAAGATGGAAAAAGCGTTGAGGAGTGTTTGGTATCTTGATACGATCCTGATCGTAATAAACTTGTTACATATGTATTTGGATCTTTCTCGTGTAACGGGTGCCGTGTGCACGTTGGTAATACGTTTTATGTGCCATGGTGGAAATAACGAACGAGCATCAAGGATATTAATAAAAATATAGACGAGAAAATAACGAGATCCTAACTTGTTTTCGCATTTTAGCTTTGTTTTTTCTATTTTTTCTTTTTTCTTTTTTTTTTTATTTATTTATTTTTATCTGTTTTCTTTTCATACCCTTATTTCTTCTTTTCCTTTATCTTTCTCATTATGGTCTTCGTAATTTTTGCTGCTCCAACGAAAAGCTTTTATCTTATCTGATACTTTAATCTTAATATTTTCAATACGTGATATCATTTCTATCGAAATGATTTGAGATAAAAATTAACAAGAGAAGTCGCGTCAAAGAAATCCCGTGACAAAATTTTCGCACGTGCGATCAATACACCGTCAGCGTACGTGACTGTCGAAAGTTAGTAAAAGAAAAAAAGAAAACAAAACAAAACAAAACAAAGGAAATGTAAAGAAAAGAAAAAAGATACACGCGTAAAAAACATTGGTAACGTTACCAGATCGATTTTTTATCAAAGGGCGTTTGCCTGGATTGCGGATTTTTTTCGTGTAAAAAGAAAAGAAAATAAAATAAAATGAAATAAAACAAGAAAGAAAGAGAGAAAGAAAAAAGAGAAGAGAAAGAGAGAGAGAGAGAAAGAGAGAGGGAAAAAAAAGGAAAATTTCAAACACTTATTTTGCCGTGAAAATAAATCACATTCGTGTTAAAGCTTCGGAACTTATACGTTCGCAGAGAATAATCCATGGATGGAGCATCAATCTGCGTTAAAAAGTGTGTACATGCGACGTGTGCGAACAGAAAGCGCGGAAGCCTCTGTGCTTTTACGCAAAATCAAATTACGTTTCCAAAGCTCTTTGTACCGATTCACGTTTCAGAATGTTAGACGAAGGCTCTGGTCATTTATTCGGGTTGCCTTTGAAAGACGATGTTGAAAACAACTTTCGAAAAGACTGAACACCATTACTTATCCTCATACGAGAAGCTCTCGATCCTTACACGCGTTTTACAAAAAAAAAATTCTATTAAGATTTCTCTTTTTTTTTTTTTTGTTTTGTTACGTCCGCAGAAAACTTTACAAATTTTTCGAAACGTCACTTGCACCCACGATCGCTCTTTTCCTTTAAAATTGACTTCTTTTTTTCTCTTCTTTTTTTCATCGTACCAGCTTTGTATCACATACATGATTTTTTTTTGTAGATTCAAAAAGAAAAAAGAAAAAGAAGAAAGTAGCTGTAATTCGTTTAATTTATAATTTTCATTTGGTTAAATGCACGTCGCGAACGTGAAGTTCGCGAAGTCGAATGAAGTACAATGGTAATAAAATTCAAAGAATTCTTCGTTTGGACGAGACACGTGATATCGTGTTAATTACTACTTTGCTCGAGTTCTCCGGTAACAGGTCTCCATCTTTATTTCTTTTTCATGCCGTTGGTAATTAAAGGAAGCTTTTTCTACTTTTCTTAGTTTAGCCGTCGGCGACTGTACGCGAAATTGTCCGCTTTCGACGAAACTTTCAAGAAATTTTTCATAAAAGATAGTTCCCGTTATATTATTTATCCTTTTCATGCGAATTACTCATTTAATAACGTGACAAAATATACGAGATATATAATTTTTATTCTTCATCAGAGAAATATACTCATAGAAATTCTCTTCTTTTGTTTCATTCTTTTTCTTTTTTTTTTTGTGTTTTTCTTCTTCGTTCTTTTCTTTTTTTCTTTTTTCTTTTTTTATATGTTACAACGACCATTGATCTTCTCATGTAGATTCATTGTAATTCCCTTGTTGTTTTTGATTACTCAATAATGCCACGTTAACGTCAAAAATTAAATATATTTTTACGCAGTTTGATTTCTCTAGAGAATATCCGATTGAACTTCTGCCATATTTGATCGCTTTTAAATAAAGAATATTTCCTATTTTTCTTCTTTTATATATGTGTAAATGTATAAATAATCTTTCTCTCTTTTTCTCTCTCTATCTCTTTCGTTTCAAATTTCCACCTTCCATTATTTTGCATTTCGTTCATTTATTAGAAAAGTCAGTTAAAATACGTTCGTTGAGAAAGAAAGAAAGAGAAAAGTGGAGAGAGAGAGTGAGAGAGAGAGAGAGAGAGAAAAGTAGGTCCTTCCAATTTTTTTTTCTTTTTTGTTTTTTCGTTTTGTTCTTGCCGATTTTAACGCTGCGCTTTAATTGCGCAAATACAAAAAATAAAATATCGCGCCGCAACACAATGGTTCATTTAATCACGCTCGGGAATTTGTTAAATAAGTATTAGTACTACTTTTACATGTAAACATACGCGTACATACATTCTTAATACGGTTTTACCAACGGTACAGACCGTTTAATCGTCTTTGTTTTTTATTTATTCTTTTTTTCCTTGTTTAGTTTTTCGATGTGGTTAGACCGTGAGCCAGTTTAGTTTGAAAATTTTCTTACAAACAAACAAATAAAAAAAAAAAAAGAAATTATGAAATTTCGATTGTAACGTTAATGCCACCGTTTAATATTTACGTTATAACGTTAAAAGTATAGATTTTTCACGACAAAATTTTTTACTAGTATTTCGAGCGATCTTTAATCGTAAAACTGATTCCTTTGTTTCCTACTATCTATATTCTTCTTTCTCCTTTAACTCTTCCTTCTTGTATATATATATATATATATATATACATATATATATATACCTATTATATATGTACATATATAATATACCGGTTATATTATTCACAGGAAACTAACAAACGATATACGTTCAAGGTATTTAATAATTATTTTATGTTCAAAATACATACTTTCTCAAATAGTTTCTCCATATACCATGCTCGAATAATTACTTAAGTTATGCTTAATTGAAAGATTCTGATTTGAACTAGACTCAAATCTCTTTGTGTTATTTCATCTCTCTCTCTCTCTCTCTCTCTCTCTCTCTCTCTCTTTCTTTTTCTCTCTCTTTATTAACTATTCTCATTATAGAATATTAAAACTAACGAGAAGCTATAACGTTCTATAATATTGAAATATCTCATATCTCATTTTCTCCAATTGTCTTGATAGTAATATTGATTCAAATGTACACTTACACTGTCAGTGCTTTAACTTATTTCAAGTATCAAACGGATTTTGATTTGGTTACTTTTATAAATGTTTATATCAGAGTAAATGGATTGCTGTAAAACAACGTGACTTTCATAAACGTATCTCGTTTCTCTTATATATATATACACGCGTGCGCGCGCACACACACACACACAGACAGACACACATCGTCATATGTTATGGGAGTAATATATCTCTTCCATATTCGACGACATTTGATTCGATTTCATAAATTTATTGACAAATACATTTCAAAGGTTAGAGAAAAAAGTAAACGGTTCTTTTCTAGCGATTGGCACTATTCTTTTGTAGGAAATATCGTATCTACTCTATTGCAAAAGAGAGATAAAAAGGAAAGACAAAGAGAATAGGAACATAGAAATTTGAGGTATGGCCGATGTTTTCTAGCAACGCCAATACCAATAAAACCACCACCACTAACATCAATATCACCAATAGGCAACTACACCGACAAAGGAAGTTACCATTTCATTTTCGTTGACGTACAAACATCGACCTCGTCGCTAACAAGTATTTTACGGTATGCGAACATTTAAATATTCAATGTTCGGTTCAAAGCTGGTTTACTCTATTCCATCCTCTCTTCCTTTATCTCTCTCTCTTTCTCTCTCTCTCTCTCTCTCTCTCTCTCTCTCTCTTTCTTTCACTATGTATTCAGTTGCACTAGTGTTTTCAATCCTATCTTCGTGTATTTTCTCGAATTTCATCAAAGTACTTGGCTAATCCGCGAAATTGATTGTGTTGTTAATATTGATTTTAAAATAATAATAAGAAAAAATTATCGTTTTACTCGTCCACATTAATGTACTTTATATATATTTATATATATATTTAGATACATATGTATGTGTGTATACATGTATATATTTACATTGGTATAATACGTTCGAAAGAAAAATCGAACAAATATCTACGTCTCTTCCGTTCATTCTTTATTTTTGGATGTATTTCGGATGGTGATGGGTGAATTCGCCATCGTTAACCTTTCGTCCAAAGTATTAAGATACTTTCGTAGTTTTCACTTCATTTACCTTTCAACGCTATCGCTACTATTACGCGAGGGAAGATTTAAAAGGTTCCTTTAACGAGCAGCTTCATTAAAATTTGAGAGAGGACGAAGAGTATTCTGTCGTGAAATGGAATTGAACACATTTGTGTGCCTTGTATGTGTTTATATACCTATGTGCGTGTCATAGGTGATTTTTTTTTCTTTTTTTTTTTTATTACGAAACCAACACAAAAATCACGAACGAATTTCGATGGTACGTGGAAAAAACGTATGATACACGGAGATACAGTAAATGGACAATTACGGAAGAAAAATTTTCATCGGTTTTTATCATAGTAACAGAGGAAAAGAGAGAGAGAGAGAGAGAGAGAGAGAGAGAGAGAGAGAGAGAGAGAGAGAGAGAGAGAGAGAGAGAGAGGGATGGAGGGAGGGAGAGAGAGAAAGAGAATTTGTAATTCCTTCTCCTTCATTGGTATTTTTCTGTTCTTACTTTTTTGTCCTTATTTTTTTCCTTATTTTTATTTTTTTTTTTTTATTTTTATTTTTTCATTTTACTTCCACCCTTTTCGCGTCTGCAGTTGCAGTGAAGTTTTACGATCGTGGTCGGACATAAAGAAGACTTACGATCGTCTGACTATCGCCACTTGTTACTACTTGCTGATAACGTCGTCGCCGATGAATATTCTTATCCTAAGAGTAACAGTTATATTATTATTTGTCTTTATATTCGACAAGAATTTGCATATTTCTTTTTATACTTTTTTATAGTTTTTTAGTATTTACGTATAATAATAAGAATAAAAAAATGATTAAGTCGAGTTTATAAATGCATTTAACATATAATATTTTACCGTGGCTAAAAATTACATACATATTTATTTTCTTTAATTAATTTTAATTTTTTTTTTTTTTTCTTTTTATTAGCAAGGAAGTAATATGAATAAACAGAAATACTTCGAGACAAGCTTCTCGAAATTATTATATATTTTATGAAGTTGGATATATATATATATATATATATATATATATATATATACGTTTTCGTGAAATAATTCAATGATACTTGAAACTTTAGCGAGGGTGAAATATTTTTACCCGATGTACATTTACCGAACTGTGCTTTCTCGACGTTGATGTATGAATGAATTATGCTAATGAAAAACACACTCGGTTAACTTTTTCCTAACTCTTCATCGTTCCTCTTTGTTTGTAATATAGTATGAGTAGTATGATTTTCGACATCGAAATATCATTTCTCTCTTTTTCTCTCTTTGTTCTTTCTCTCTCTTTGTTCTCCTTTCTCTCTCTCCATAGAATACTATTTTCAAAGGTATCTTGTTATTAACATGCTATCGATTTCTCTTCGCTTATCGATCTTTATTCTCCTGGAAATATTGTGCCATATGTGAAAGCAACAGCTATCACATTCTCTCTTTCTCTCTCTCTCTCTCTCTCTCTCTCTCTCTCTCTCTCTTTCTCTCTTTCACTATATCTCTATTTCTCTCTTTCTACCGTTTCCCTCTCACTTTGGTTATATATCTAGTATATATGAAAGGGAGAGAGTTTTCCGTTCTCCAACTAGGTACATGGCAATACGAAACCGTAGCTCCAAATAAGCCGCAAAAACCACTGCGTTATTAACCCTTGGATTATCAAGTAGTGCACCTTTGCGACGTAGAGGCTTTCGCGAACAAAAACCTTATATGAAATGGACACAGGGAACGAGATTTTTCTCTCTCATTCCTCCCTTTCTATTTCTCCCTTTCTCTCTTTTTCTCTTTTTGTTCTTCTTTTGTGCAATAGCAACTCCTTTTATTTTGAAAGCATAGCCGAAAGGTGTCGAGCGAAGCTCGTGGCCACTTGTCCTCGAGTCAGTACGATAGTGAAAAATGTATCCTTTTCTAAGCAAAAAAGATAACACATATTACGGAAGATTCTAATAATTTTTTACATTATTCTTAGCGTTTAAAAAATATTGAACGAACGAACGAACGAACGAAAATGGAACAATAAGAAACAAAATAAAACAATAACAACAGTAATAACAGTAACAATGACTATAATAACAATGACAAAATATAATAGACGACTTTATCAAGCGTCGAATTTGAAGAAGGACATAATCGAGTACCCTTTTGTTTCGCGGTCCCATTCGATCGATCGGTAATTCATCGGAAATCCATCAAATTTTAATGCAATATGAAATCTTTCCACATTGAATTTGTAGAGAACGAATTTGGTCACGTTTGTTACTTTATCGTATCACTCGTCAAAATTTTCGAAAGAATAAATATATCCTGTTACAAATGTTAAAAATAATTTCATATGCGTTTACATAGCCTTCGAAATACTTATCTAATGAGAATATACGATGATGTAATAGTGCTCTGTTTTAATATATATACGTTTGTAGACGAGTGTACCGGGTGATTCGTTTAATTTCAAGTATTCGTGAACAATCTCTTGTAATAGTTGTTTATAAAATATGTATACAAGTAGTCTCGATGAAGTGTATGAAAAACTCGACAAATATATATTGTTATAATTGTAGTAACGACGTTTTTATATAACTTTGAACGATCATATTGCTCGTTCTCACACACACATATATATATACACACACACGCACACGCGAGATATGTCCTCTTTTTTGCAATAATTTCTCTCTCGTCAAATGCTACGAACGGGACTGAATCTCATCGTAACTCGAAATTACATCGTTTCGCTCGAAAAGCTGAAACCGTTGTTAAACCATTAACAAAGTTCAAAAACATTGAGAGTCAAATATCTAGTCGGTATCAAATTTCTGATTTTTTTTTTCTTTTCTTTCTTTCTTTTTTAATTTTTTTTATGTTTTCTCTCTCTCTCTCTCTCTCTCTCTCTCTTTTTTTCTCTTTTAAATCGCACGATTATATTCTGCCATGCTTCGAACGTTAAGGGCATTCATTTCCCGTCCGTACATTTTCGTAACTTGCTTGACTAGTGTCATTATTTATTCTTTTAAAAAAGCTGAGCATCCTCTTCCAGAGTTCAAGAGTATATTGTTCCTTCTTCTATTTTCCAGGGGCGAACTAAAATTCATCCATAGCTCTATTCCCTTTAGAAGAATAATGGAGACAATGGAAAATAGAATGATGAGATTATTTCTCGATCGATTATTTTACGAAAATCCATTGAAATATTTAATCCACCTAACGTTATCTAATAATACAGTTTCTTTCTATTTCAATTTAAGACATTGAACGTTGTTTGTTATCGCGATATAAAAAAAAAAGAAAAAAGAAAAGGAAAAAGAAAATTATCACGAATATCAGATTAATTTAAAGTTTCATTAATATTTCAATTTTGTGGGTTCTACGAGTTAATAATATATCTAGATAACAATCTATAGCTTATTAAATCGAGCTATAAATTGTTTATTTAACGGTGAAGAAGTATTGATCTTCAGAAGTTTTTATAACACCTAATAAACGTTGAATGACGAATAACGAGGATAGCAACGAAGCGTTATTATCGCTCGACACGAGCGTGTATTTGATGCGTTAGTAATTTACATAAATTATCTTGGGCGTACGCTGGAAGATGATAACGCGAAAGGGATATAATCGCATTGTATATAGCAAAATGTATAGTTCGATATTTATTTAGAAAATATATAATAAACTATTTAATTTCTTCTAACGGGTTGATTATTTTAGAAGCCTTCAACTTGAGTAACCAGCCTATTATTTCTTATAATATGCGTGTTGTTAATGGGGTTAACTTAAAAGGATTTTGGAAAGGTTTATAAAATCGTTTAATGTTGGTATTAATTTTCACATAATTATTTTATCGTTCGATAATAATGATAATTAATAAGACATTAAATGAACGATTATCGTATTATGTATCATCGAAGAATGTAATTTTCAATTATTCCAAATTATGTTATAGTAAGAGTAAAAGGTAAATTATATTCATTATATTATGAATTATTTCGTTTTATTGTAGTGAAGATAAATTTCTTTTTTAATAACAATTTTTAAAGGCATTAAAAAAGTTTAAAACTTGAACTCCTGCCACTGTTCGATACACCGGCCAATCCATAATGTTGATTTTATATGGAATCCATCAAAAAAGAAGTGTCTTCGAAGTTTTTATTGGAATCGACGTCGTTGGAAAAGGGGACGAAACTTGAAGAATGATAGCAAACTCGAAGGTAGACGACGTATCGTGTCGTGTCATGTCCTGGCCTGTCCTTTCCTGTCTTATTTTTTCCTATCCTGTTGTGTCGTGTCGCGTTACGTCGCGTCGTGTCCTGCCGTGTCGTATCGTGTTGTATCGTGTCGTAAGATGCAGCGCTAATGTGCTATCTGAAAATGGATTGTCGCTATAAGCTATTCTAACGAGGGTATCAATAACCAAAGCTATTAGCATTAATGAAATACGTTTAGTGTTCTAATAGTACCTGTAATGCTTCTCCTCTATCTCTCTCCTTGCTCTGATATTAATTAAAGTGAAAATTTTATGTGTGGTCACTAAGTCACGTTCTGCACATATTACAGAGAAAGAAAGAGATAGAGAGAAAGAGAGAAAAGAGAGAGAGAGAGAGAGAGAGAGAGAGAGAGAGAGAGAGAGAGAGAGAGACATATGCAAGCATTATGTGTGCATCTATGGATACACATGGATATACGAAAATTGTGAAGAAATATAATTAAATTAATAAATGGGATAACAAGGGTTTTGATAAAGCGACAATGAGTGACCTAAGTAAACTAATTAAAGAAGGACGAATTGAATCGCTTAATAGTATCAACAAAAAAAACGCTAATAAGGATAATGAAGTAGGAAGTTAATTAAATTCGTAAGCGAAACAAGTTTTCAAATTTGCAAAGTTAACAAACCTGTAAAGTTATTGACTATATTTTTTCATTTCCCATTCCCCGGTCGTTTATTAGGAATGACGAATCGAATTCTCAGCTTTATTTCGTTCCAGAAACGTCACTATTTACCCACGCTATTGTTAAGCTGTGACACAGAGAAATTACGAGTGTCAAATCGATTCTTGTATAATGAAATTCATTCATTTTCAACGTTTGGAATGGAAGGATTAAATGCTATTGTAATTCCGTTTGTTCTCGTTTCTCGATTGGACAGAAAAAATAATTGATGTTTGTTGTCGTTTTCGTTATCATCAATTAAGAAAATATCGAATTTAAAATATTTTTAACGAGTTATTAGTTATATATAGAATAGGTTTAAGTTATCAAGCTTCAACTATCTAGTCGCTTTATCTTTTGCGGCCATTTTATATACCCGAGCATCCCTCATCATGTATTTCTCTTCGATTTAATCGTACGAAGCATACGCAAGGATAAAATCGCACGTTTCTCTTCGTACACTTTTAAGAGAATACTGCTTTTGTCTTTATTACGAGATGCAATTTATATACTTTATTCTGCAAGAAATGTTATCCAATGTTGTGGTAACTTACAATGTTTAGTTACTAGATATTATCTCAATTTTATTTACATAAAGCAGCGGAAAACGTTTATACATTATGTCAAATAAAATTCGAATTGTATTTTAAAATATTTCTATTGATTATTAAATGAATATAATTTGATTTACATTTGAAAATAAAAAAAAAAACATCACATTTTTGTGATATCTTCTTGCAATATTATAAAATATATACATATATTTTATATATATAGATCTCATTTAAAAATCATATCGCATATACTTTTGTTAAACGAATCTCTCGAATGTCTGATAAATATCAAGAATAGTGTAATCTGAGCGTGATAAAAGTCGATATCTTTATTTAGAACTTAATCATTTTCTTCGACGTTATATAATGATCCTTTGAGCATTCAGAACTTTTGAGAAATTTAATGATTACAATGGATAAGGAGAAGCAGCGTAGAAGTAAGAGGAGTAAGAGTTATCAAGACGATCGCTCGTTATTCCTTTGACAGTAGCTTTTCGAATTGGATGCTTGAAAAATGAATCTCTACAAGAGGCATTTAATTTCGCTACTCTTTTTTCTTTACTATTCGAAGATTTTTCGTGTAGTGAGTATGCGCGCGCGAAAGAAAGAGAGAGAGAAAGAGAGAGAGAGAGAGAAAGAGAGAGAGAGAGAGAGAGAGAGAGAGAGAGAGAGAGAGAGAAAGTAATATAGTCTGGTGAATTTTGTGAAAAAGGGCAGAGTGATCCAGTATTTTATGCAATTAAAATTAAACGAGATTTCTTCTGTGATGCGACACAGTAAACCTTGTTTTTTTCACGAGGGATGCTCAAAGTATAGCACGACCATGAGTTTTCTCTTCTTTTCATAGGATCTTTCAACTCACGCAATGCCGCTGAGATTTCGTAATGTCGAATGAATTCCACATAGAAATAAAGGAAAAACGGAGCGTAACGTGTTGGTACCTCGGTAATTTTCAACTCGACACCTGAAATTTTTCCTTTTCACGTGTTAATTCTACGAGTTATCTACATATATACATCGAATGTTAGTATGATCCTTATTACTTCAACCGAAAGTAAATCTTGTCAGACATCCATGATCTTTGTATTTACGTAACACTTATATACATTTTTATTAACAAATAGCTTTTATTTTAATAAAATGAAAGAAAAGTTTACAAAGTTAGTACAAAAGTTTTTAACAATTCTTTTTTTCTTTTATTTTTTTGAATCCTTGCCTGCTAAATGTTCGTATAATATATTATTAGATTGATAAGAGAAAGAAATGGAGAGAGAGGGGGGTGAGGGAGAGGGAGGGATTCTTAAATATTTTTCATTTTAAAGAAAGCTTCATAATCGCAGTTAGGTTAATAATCATACGATAGAAAGGATGAGGATTTGAGTTTAACGAATAAAATGAGATTAGGTATCTGTTTCGATTCCACTCACGAAACATATCAAATATCGATCGTGAAACAAAGAACGAAGAGAAAGAGAAAGACTTTCTCATTGTCCGGAGACATAATCCGAATGAAATTGGAGGGTTAGTCGGTCCGTGAAATCAACCATTGACCACGATTACCATTAACAGGTCCACCCTCGTTAGCTCGTTTCTCGACTTCTTCCTCATTTGAAATTCCTCTTTCACTGAAAGCGATCTAATCGTTCGTACATGTAGCTAGTTCTAATTGAACTTTCGAACTTTGGAAATGCTAATATCAATGTCGACGAGACAGCATTTGTAGAATTGTTACTATGTGTTTATCTGACATATAATTTGTTTTATTTTTTTATTTTTCTTTTCCCCAATGCGATTCGATCAATAATTCTGTGATTTTTTTTTTGTCGTTAAAGTAATCATTTTCTAATATCGAAATTGAGCTATGCTGGTAATACTAATAGTAATAGTCAATGGCACGCAATACGGATACGCGATCGGATCTATTATTTATCAGAAACGTTTATGGAATAAATGAGGCAAAGTTCATCAAGGAAAATGTAATATAAACGGTGATACGGCAAAGTATTCTTTGATCATTTGCCGAGAATTGACGTGGTTTTGCGGTACATATTGTTACATAGTTTTAATTGGAAAATCGGATTGACGAATCGAGAATATCAACGTATAGTAGAAGTATGATTTGGTGAACGACGTTTGAAAAATGTTCTCCGATACACACATCGATATCTCATGCTTCGGAAATACGCTTCGCTCGTTATAACGAGTACTTCATCGTTCGCAAATTTCACATCTCCTGAAGAGTATATCATCGAGGACGCGGTATTCGCAGCGTTTCGTCGATGAATTTTCCGATAACTCTGCTTCGGAATCGATCGAAAGTACATACATAGATTTTTTGATTCTCTTGAAATACCAGTTCTATATTAACCATCTGTCTCTCTCTCTCTCTCTCTCTCTCTCTCTCTCTTTTGTTTATTATTTTTTTATTTCTTTATTATTATTATTATTATTATTATTATTATTATTATTATTATTATTATATTTTATGCATTTATGCATTTATTTATTTTTTCATTTTTGTAATAGCTTCATGTCGTTTTTCTTTTTCTTCTTCACTGAATTTCTAGGTTCATCGAAATAAATAAAAGTCTGCCATAGAGAAAGTAGTCCGTATCCATGATGATAAAAGGAACAAAGAGCTTCGATATTCGACTTCGATGTACGTTATCGAGAACCCTTTTTAATCCACCCCTGGGGAACCTTCTTTGATTCCTTGATCTCAGAAAAAGTTTCAATAGAAATCGAAAAAGTCGATAACGGAATTTGCGGAACGTGACGTAATGTTCGTTAGTAACTCTGTAGAAAATCCTTTCCGCGTTATCGGATCGTCCAATATCGAGACGAGGTAGTCTCGAAAGACGTTCTTTCTCTCTCTCTCTCTCTCTTTCTCTCTCTCTCTCTTTCTCTCTTTTTTCTCTTTCTTTCTCTTTTATTCTTTCATTTTATATAATTTTCACTTGAAACAATTCTCCTTGAGAAAATCGAAATGTTCATAAAATGGGTCCACGATATGGCGGCGCCTTATTTTCTAGTCTTAGAGGATGAAACGATTCGCCCGGAGGACTAATTATAGGGGGTACCTGCGTCACGAAATCAATTGTCAGCCGCAATTTCCTGATGCAGGTAGATGCTAGCAACTCCGTTAGGCGATTAGGAGCTAGGAGATACGATTCGAGGTTAGGACGGTTACGGTTACTTGCAGAGTCCTTCGATCGGCCGTAAAGGGTTGCTTAATTACTCCTCCATTTCCTTCCGCACAATTGGAATCGGATTTCTCTACGCGAGAACGACATAATGCCGTTCGGGTTCTTCTCCCTCGTCGTATTCACACAATAATACGCTTCTGGTAATTCGGCTTTAGCTTAACTATTAACGTACGATTTAATAGTCTTATTTACACAAATTTGGACAAATGAAAAAAGAAGAAGAAGAAAAAAAAAGAGAAATAAAAATTCACGATTAGCTATTTCGAATAGTATTTAAAAAATCGATAATATAATAACGTCGATAATAAATTGAAAGATTAGGTAATAAAAATTTCTTAAAATTATATATATAATATGTTTTATTATTTTATATGAGGTGATAAACGAAAATATGTTTCTCTGTGAACAAAGGATTATAAATATTTATTTATTAATTAGCGATTATTTACTATTTACAGTCTTACCTGTGAACAAAAAAACGACAATTTACGCTTATTATTCACTATTTAAATTTTATTTACTATCTTCTTTATAAAGTTTCTTAGTAATCTCTCGTCCTATTTCTCTTGTCTAAGTTCTATTTCCTAATGCCCGTTTCTCTTCCAAATCTTAACGGCTCGACTTGTAGATAACAAAAGACAATCGAAGGGCGGGACATGAGAAGCGCGGCAAATCTAACTTAAGAAAGTATACTTTCTTTACATATATATATATATATTTATATTATTATTTGATTATTATCTGATCTTTCAATTTGTTATCGATGTTATTATATATATATATATATATATATATATATATATATATATATATAATATATATATATATATATATATATATATATATATATATATATATGTATATATTACAGTTCAAATTAACTTCATCGATCCCATCCATTTCCTATAAATATATGTTCCCGATTACTATTATCTATATACATATGACGAAAGATACTTGCTACTATAGACACGTTCTCTACGTTCACCACGGTTTATTTCCATTCCCCATCTGTCAATGTACGGGATGCTTTGGTCGATCGTTCTTGAGACAGAAATTTATTGCATCCCTAGCCTCGACAGAGAATTTGGTATTGGGTTAAGGATGCCTGAGGTAGGTGGACTCGTACATACGTATAACGGAGCTTTGAATTAACTATTAAGTCCTTCTCTCTCTCTCTCTCTCCTTCTCTCTCTCTCTCTCTCTTCTCTTTCTCTATCTATCTATCTCTCTTTCTCTTACTTAGTCGTCTCTTTCTCTTACTTAGTCGTCTCTTTCTCTTTAAGCACACGAGTGTAGGATGCTTCGTAGCGCGCGTGTAAACATATCTTCGTTTCAACTCAGTGCGCATTCTCGCATGATGGCAACGAAATTGGTATACTTGTTAGACTATTCAAACGGATAAGAGAGAGAAAGAGAGAGAGAAAGAGAGAGAGAGAGAGAGAGGGAGAGAGAGATTTTCAAGTAATACAACGTATAAGTGTCACTGTCAAGATATTTTTTTTTTATTTTTTTGTTCTTTTGCCTCTTAAAAAATTCGTTTATCTTGTTGTTTAGAATTTAACTTAGGAATAACTTTGCAATTTTTTAACAATGACAAACGTCTATCTTTGTTCTTTATATTATTTTCTATTTAACTAAATCGAATTTTTTACATTTCTCCTGATATAACATTTTTGACATACCTCGTCGAGTTAGTATCAAACGAAATTCAGCTTTGCGGTTGAATTGTGTTTGCCTGCGACAATGATACAAAGTTAATCGGTTAACCATGTTTCGCTAATACCATTGCAAACTCTAAACACATTTACGTGCGGCAACGTCAAAAGCATTTCAACGATTTCATTAATTTTCGAGAATGGACGATTCTATCAGAGAACACGTATATACATAGATAGATAAATAAATAGATAGATAGATAGATAGATAGATAGAGAGAGAGAGAGAGACAGAGAGAGAGAGAGAGAGAGAGAGAGAGAGAGAGAGAGAAGAATCAATTTCTTTCGTTCGCTTTTTATTGATTTACGAAATCATATATCTACATCTTTCCTATCATGTTTCATAAGATTTACGAATTGTCCGGATATTTAATTTATTCATTTTTTTTTAACGTAACCAACGAAGAACAATAATATTTTATTGGTATTTTGTTTCATTACATTTTATTACATTTCGTTATCTTATTCATACTTATAAAATTCTGAATTTCTACGGAAAAAAGGAGATGATCGAAAGGAACATACACACACACACACACACACACACACACATATATATATATATATATATATTTTCAAAGCCTTATAGCTTACTACGTATTCCATTAAAGCGATCGTAACTACGTTCCGCACACGTTGGCAAGGTGCGTCAACACTGTGGCACGTTACCGGACTCTATAGAAACAGGAAGAGCTTTAAGGCAAAGCTCTATACGTAACATACAAGACACTGTTTGCTTCGTACATGTGTGCATAGATTACGAGCATGTGCGGAAAATCAAAACGAATGCAATTAACTTCGTATGAAATATGATGACAATGAATACGCGTACAATATTTTTTCTAATTCCGACTATTCCGATTATTTCTTTTTCTCTTTTTTTTTAAATTTTACGTAAGGTGACAAATAAACGCATTTTTAAATATATGTATATATATATATATGTATATATATATATATATATATATATATATATATATATATATAAGTCTATAATTAAATAAATAAAATTTCTAAATAAATAAATAAAAATATATATAATTTCTTTTTTCTTTTCCTCTTATTTTCATGTAAAAGTGGCACTGACACGTTACGTTTTTTCTGTTTCAGGTACGTATAAACGAAAAACGTTGGGGACGGGTGTCCATCCATGGGATAACGTGAGTGAGCGGTGAAAACGCTGCTGAAATCGCGCGTTAACGCAGGCTCGTTTGTATACTCTGTAAACGAACGTAGAATGCAAATAAATCGTTTATCACACTATTCTATCTCTCTCCATAATCTATTTATATATATATATATATATATATATATATATGCGTGTATGTGTGTATGTATGTGCACGCGTGTGCGTGTGTGTTTGTGTGTGTGTGTGTGTGTTTATTCATTTATTTATCATTTCACGTTTCGTTTAATTTATATATATATATATCTTCGTTGCACTTATATAAAGCTTTTATAAAATCTTGATACATATTAGATAATATTATTTTAAAACGAGCTGAGGATCTTCGAGATGATTATAATTCGCATATTTTACAAATATGTATTTATGACATTTTAAGTTTCTCACTGTCATTAATATGAATTTCATCGTGATCTAGAAATTAAATTTAAAAAAAAGTAAAATTTGATTCTTTATCTCGTTTTTATTTATTTTTTTATTTTCTTCTTTCGTTTAATTTGTTTAACCATTGCTCATAAATCATTTTTCTCTACCTTTATATAAAATAAACGAATATCTTTATGGGAGAAATATCGATGGTATGATATTTTTATACAATTGTTGAAGAAAAAATGAAAGCTAAAATCGATTCTTATTTTTTTTTGCATACGAAATCGATCTCTTTGCAATAATTTTTTTTCTTTTCTTATTTTAACAAATATCAAGTAATAGAAACCTCTCGTTACAGATACTCATTTGAGCTTGTGAATTTGACGAAAATTTCAAACTAAAGTAAAAAAGAAAAAACAAAAAATAAATAAATAAATAAATAAAATAAATAAATTAAATAGAAGAAAAAGTAACGACAAAGGAAGGCAATGATTTCAATTGTCGTTCGCAAATAATGTACATGTGACAATGAAACACAAGGGAACGACGATGTCCGAGCTTTCGCGAAGCTTATACCCGAACAAATAAAGTACTCGATATTTACACGCCAAAGACACACATGCGCCTCCAACGCGTTTGCAATTCAAATAAGTCGTATAAGTTGGCCGTCGATCAAAAAAAAGAAAAAAAAAAGAAAAAAAAGAAAAAAAAGAAAAAAAAGAAAAAAAGAAAAGAAAAAAAAATAAATAAATGAAAGAATAAAAAGAATGAGAAAAAAAACAAAGTAAAAAAAAACTTCGACGAAGAATTGAATTTAAATAACGATCAACAACGCTCATTCGTGTCATTGAAAATAAAGTCTCATTTATATTTCTCTCGAAGAAAGGGAACTTTGTCAATACAACCAAACGGTGAAAACATTGAGCTTGATTAGGATTACCTTTTTTTCTGTTTGTTTCTTGTTTTTTGTTTTTTGTCGCTTTTTTCTTTTTTTCTTTTTTTCTTTCTTTCTTTCTTTCTTTTAAATTAAGCAATCGATATAACTAATCGAGAAAACGTGAAACTCTTGATTAGGATTACTTTTTTTTTTTTTTTTTTTTTTTTTTTTAAATTAAAGTCTTAATGAACGGATAGAGATCCTGAAGATTTCATTCGCCTTCAGGGAGGATAATGAAAATCGAAAACAATTCGAAGCGAAATTGCAACGTTAATCAGCGAAAAAGAGGAAGAAATTGGAGAGGTAATAGAAAATTATTAGGAAAATTATTTTCTTTTTCTCTTTCTCTCTCTCTCTCTCTCTCTCTCTCTCTCTCTTTCTCTCTTCCCTCTCTTACACACACATATTCTTTCTTTCTCTCAATAATTCGAAATCGAGGAAAGAATTGCAAATATACGTGTCGTAACTATGTCGATAAATATCTGAATTTATATTTAATCTTATTTCGTATCATCGTTCTTCGTACATTTCTTTCTTTAAATCGGAAGAAAGATCTTTCTCTCTCTCTCTCTCTCCCTCTTATTTCGGATCGAAATAAAGAGCCTGATAGTATCAAAAAAAAAAAAAAAAAAGAATAAAAAAAGGAAGAACGAGGAGCAAGAACATTATCTCGACTCGTAAACGATAAAGGATACTGCTAGCGATGTTAAAACGTGTTATATTCTCGTATAGCCTGATCGTCGACTTCGAATCTTTCTCTTCTTTATCTTTTTCTTTTTCTTCTTCAATGGCTCAAGGGAGTAGGCAGCGAAAAAAAGAAAAAAAAATAGAAAAACGCTCGGACCTTACGTGGCCGATCTCATTCGAGTAAATAGAGCGGACGTGCACCTTTCACTATAGGACGAAGGGAAAGAGGAAAATCAAGTGGAAAAGGGGGTCGCAGACAACCGGTATAAGGGCAGGGTTGCAAGCCGATGAATCCTTGTATAAACGAAGATAGAAAGATAAAGAGAGAGAGAGAGAGAGAGAGAGAGAGAGAGAGAGAGAGAGAAAGAGAGAGAGAGAGGGAAAAGGAAAAAAGAAAGAGACAAAAAGAAGAGAGAGAGAGAGGGAGAAGGAAAAAGGGAAGAGACAAAAAGAAGAGAGAGAAAGAAAGATAGAAGAAGGTTGACAGAAAGATTTGATGGGTCGGAATGGATCATTACCTTTTCTCTCTCTCTCTCTCTCTCTCTCTCTCTCTCTCTCTCTCTCTCTCTCTCTATGTATCTATCTATCTCTTCCTGAATTTCGCTGGCTCGCTTTCTACACCCTTGAGGGATACTCCCGTTCGAAAATCTGCTCGAGAACCCCCATCATCGATCTGATACTGAGGATTGGATAAGGGAGCATCAGTAACAGTAGCAGAGCCAAAGCTTCGGGCCTACTACTACCCGTTTGACGAAGCGTCCTTTTATCTCTTCTTTCGCATAATCGCGCGAGTCACCGGTTCGTACATAACGATTTCATCCTTCGTTTGACTGTAGAGCGCGATATTGCGCGATTCTATGTGTTTTAGCTTCGGTCAAGAAAACGAGCAAACGGTGACCCTTCTATCTTTCTCTTTGCCATCCCTAATCAATGATCTCTTTTTTTCTTCTCTCTCTCTCTCTCTCTCTCTCTCTCTCTCTCTCTCTCTCTCTCTCTCCCCTTTCTCTCTCTCTCGCTTTCTCTCGCTCTCTTTCTCTCTATCCGCATTCCGTTCATTTTATAAAACTTGGTAAATTTATCTTTTTTATTCCAAATTTTTTTTTCATAGCTAAAAAGAATCAAATGAATTCATAGAAATCATTGAAACGTTTGGTCTCAATAAAATATCTCGTCCTTTAGTCGTGAAATCCCTTATCCCTTATCTATTTGAAAAGTGTGAAACGTGGATACCGTCAAGTATAAATAACGATCGGTCGATTCACACGATGGTGGCCCTCTCACGTCATGGTGTGCTAACATCTTGGTGGTCGGACGATGGAGATCGATGTCGTAATACTCGAGCCAACTATCACGTACTCGACGCATCTCCTGCATTTAATGTCGCCAATGCTAGGGTTCTGCCGGAACTCTCGTGAAAGGTTCCGAAACCTTTCTGCGCTATCCGTCCTCGAAAGATGGATAGTACTAGTACGAAGAAAAAGGAGAAAGATGAAAAAGAAGAAGAAGAGAAGTAGGAGAAGGAATAGGAGGACGAGAAGGAGGAAAGAGAAGAAAAGGAAGGATAGTACAATGGTGAAAAGAGAGGAGAGGAGGTTGTCTAGCTTGAAGAAAAGTGTAGTACAATACCGAGCCAAAAAAAAAAAAAAAGAATGCTCGATGAACACAATGATCACAGTAAATTTCTTCGTTCGATCTTGTCGAAGAATCCGTTTCGCTTTCTATTTTTTCCCCCTTTTTTTTTTACTTTTTTTTTACCTTTCTCTTACTTTCCCTTTTTTTTTTTTTTTTTTTTTTTTTTTTTTTAAGAATTTTTGTTCGTTGGTGGTATGCCATCAACGCGGTCCCTTCCGGACCCTCTATTTCCGGCCTCGATTCTCTTTCTCTCTTTCTCTTTCTTTCCTCCTACTCCTCCACCTCCTTCTTCTTCTTCTTCTTCTTCTTTATTCTTGCTTTCGCGACGATAGAAAGAAGCGCTTGCTCGAAGCCAATTTATATTACAGAGTACGTTTTATCTCGAGAAAGTTATATCTATCGTTCGATAGATTCGTCGATGAAGCTGAAATTTCTTCGATTTATCATTACGTAGTAAATTATCTGCGAATTTCTTCTGTTCACGAATTAGATCATTCCAATGGGAATGTATCCTAATCCTATTTTTTGTCGTTCCTTTAATCTATTTATTATCGTTTTTGATTCTTAAAAAATTTTATATCATCTTTATCTCTTTTTGTCTTGTTTTTCATTTTTTTTCCTCGAAATAATCCTAGAACAATAAGATAAGAGAGAGAGAAAGGAGAGAGAGAGAGAGAGAGAGAGAGAGAGAAAGGAATTGAGACAGTGGAAAGGTTTTCAATGCAAAAGTCTCGATCACCAACGTACCCATCGTTCATTAAATTAAAAAAAAAAGAATTTTAATCAACGAACCCTCAAAGCCCTCCAACGAAATAAAATTTGTTAAGCGGATCTCGTAGTTCGGCATATTAAGGATAACGAAACGAATCGCAGGAGCCCCGTTCTAATTCGTAAAAGGGAGAGGATTCTTTTATTCCTTGAGAAACTCGTTTATTGTCTCTCTCTCTCTTTCTCTCTCTCCCCTGTTCCCTTTTGTTTTTTTTTCTTTTTTCTTATCTTTTTTTCTGTTTTTTCTATTTTTCCCTTTGTCCTTCCTCTTCTTTATTTATTTATTTTTCCTTTTTTTTTTTCTTTTTGTATTTTAACTACCAGAGCACTTCAGAGCTTGCATCGGACAATTGAATTTTTCACGGGTCTGCTTGGAAAGTCGCGTTGAAGTTCGATTAAAACTTAAAAGGTGTTTACGAAGTTCACTAGGGGAAAAAAAAAATTCACGCGGTTTCTAATATAATTCCAACAGTCGTTGAGTGTTTCCTAACTGGGCAGGAAATTAATTCTTTGCGAGTCGAATGCGATATTTCGATTAATTCAAGATAAAAGTTAAATACTTTTCTTTGCCATTCTATTTTGCAAATATAATCAACAAGAGCGATGTTAAAGTATGGATAAAATGAAAATCGATATTTGATTGTCGAATAATTTCAAAGCACACAGAGATGTCTAATATGAAAAATATATTAGATATTAAGGAAGTTTATATTCGTGAATAGAAAGAACGATGCCATATTCGGAATATGGAAAAATTGTACAAGGATCCTTCTAGTTCTGTTAAAAGCAGAAATAAAAGAAAGAGGAAAAGAAGTAGTAGAAAAAGAAAAAAAAACATTCCAGTGATCTAATATTTACGAGATAAATCCGTGGATACGACTGGCCTCGGGAATATCGTCGAAGCTTCGTCCGGTGGATTTGCTCGCGCTTAGAAAGAGACGAGCGAATCGAAATGGATTTCTCGGTTTTGCGCTGCGGATAACCCAGGAAATAAATCGCACGGAAGAATTTCCTCGCAAAGTGGATATTTCTGATCGGAATTTATATCGAGAGTAAAGGACCGCCCCACAACTCATTCAACCTCACGCGAGCCATCGTGGAATACTCGCGTACGAAATAAATATATGAGTATAGAAACTACTCGTATTCGAGTATTTCCACGAATAAATGTGTCTGTAGATATAATTGAAAGGAAATAAAGATACAGAAAGTGTTTTAACGATGACGACTCAAAAGGATTAAATATTATAAAATTTTATAGCAGGAGTATTTATGTGATTCGTCGAAAGTATTTGAAGTTTCTATACAATTTAATCATCAAATGTATCAATCCGTGTAAAACGCAAAACGTTGAAAGGAACAACGAATTGGAAAAGAAATGAAAAAGGAATTTCGTTAAATCCGATTGACGATGAGATTGTAGAGAAAGACCAGAATATCGAACTATATATCTTCTTCTTTTTTCTTTTGTTTTTATTTTTATTTTCTTTCTTTTCTTTTTTTTTTTTTTTTTTTTTTTTTCTTAGAAAAATGTGACAATTTAATCCAGCATACAATAAATTGTGATAAAGAATCAAAGTTTGAAAAAATAAAAAAAAACAAAGAAGAAAGAAAAGGAACGTAACATTTTGACATAAAATAGATCGAAAAGCGTTATCAAGAGGATCGGGAGATCCTTAATTCTCGTACTTGAAATAAAGACGCAATAGCCGCTACAGTTCTAATACAACTTAGGTAGCTAACTCGATTTGCTTCTTTGCAGGGTTTAAAGCTCTTTGTGCCTGACATGTCCGATCGAAACGTCAAGCTGTTCCTTTTTATTTACTTCTTCTTTTTATCCTCTTTTTCTTTTTTCTCTCTTTTTTTTTTTGGACGGAAGCAATCAAAGAAAGTGGATCGTTGGTCTCGGACACGCGGAAATCGTGAAAAGCGGATACCGTTTCTTTGATAAAAGAGAGAAAAGTGGAGAGAGAGAGAGAGAGAGAGAGAGAGAGAGAGAGAGAGAGAGAGAGAAAGAAAAGAAGAAAGATAAATAAAATAAAAAGAAAGAAAAAAAAAAAACAGAAAAAAAATGAAAAGAAAGGAAAAGAAAAAGGAAGGAAGAATCTAGCACAGTATAGAACGTCACGTTATGTCTTATGTTGTGTCGTGTTCCCTGCCAGTAACATCGTACGTTCGCCTTTACTTTAGCTTCCTACTTGTGAAATCTTTTTCCAAGGTACTGGAAGAAATCGGAAAATGGGAATTTGATGCATCGCGCTCTCCTCTTCGTGCTACGAATATTAAGCTTCGCACGGGCTATACACATTCGCTCGGTTTATTCACGAAACAAGTGTGTGCCGTTTAAAGAAGTACGATTCTTTTCTATATAACTTTGATTGTTGCATGAGTGGAAAGATTTTAAATGTCTCTCTTCGCGTTTGGATTTCCATTAGTCTTTTTCTTTTTTTTTTCCTTTTTTCTTTCCACCCTTTTTTTTCATTTTTTATTTCTTTCTCTTTTCATCTCACTCTTTGTTAACGTTCCCTTTCAATCATCTCAAAAACGTTTCTTTCGTAATATGCATGCTCTAGGTTGATTTTTATTTTTAAACATTCTATATTTCATATGTATATATATATATATGTATATGCCGTAGTTTTATGTAATAGAAATCTCGTAGTAAAAAAATATTGTTTTAACTTTTTTCCAAAAATTGTTGTAATAACGACAATAAATTTTACTATAAAGAAAGAATGTATCATTAAAGGCTTAATTTTTGTCTCTCTCTCTTTCTCTCTCTCTCTCTCTCTCTCTCTCTCTCTCTCTCTCTCTCTCTCTCTCTCTCTCTCTCTCTCTGTCTTTATTTAATCATTCAAATTCTTCCAATAAAACTTCAATAAATCGTTTCTCCTTTTTTTTTCTTTTTTCCCTGAAAAACTTTTGTGATTTTTTTTGAACTTCTTAATTTCTTTTTCTTTCCTTTGCATCTTTTATAACCAACTTCTTGTAACTTTTTTTATCGCATTATTATGGCAAATGAGAGAGAGGGGCAGAGAGAGAGAGAGAGAGAGAGAGAAAGGTTATGTTACCACGTGTCGTATTTTCGCTTGTTCATACTGTTACTCGCCCTACGAATAAATTTTAATAATTTTTCGTGAGGGGAAATATCGTTAAGGGAGGATATAGAAAAAAAGAAAAAGCAGGTTCAAATAAAAAAAAAAAAACGATTACGACGAAGCTCCACGTACAAGAGAATGGGAAACTGTTTTTGTCGACTCTCTCCGGAGATATAAAAATATATATCGGCACGTTCGTAATTACATTTTACAGAGAAAAACAACAAAAAATAAAAAAAAAATAAAAAAATAAAAAAATAAAATAAAATAAAATAAATAAAAGAAGAAATGATAAGTACGAATGTGTTTGTGAGAAAAAAGAAATTTTGTTGGTACACTTTCGATCGTATCTGAAAAATTAAAATTCATTGATGCAAAAGTGTTATCAGAGTAAAGAAAAAAAAAAAAAAAAAGAAAACAAATAAAAAAGAGACATGATGAAAAAAGGAGCGATAAATTTATATTTAGATCTGATCGAAGTAACGCGAAGTAGAAAAAGAGAGAAATAGAAACAGTCCAATGAGAACGGATGAAATATATATATATATATATATATATATATATATATATATATATTTATATTTATATTTATATTTATATATATTTTTAGGAGGGAGGAAGGGAGAAGAAAAGATGAATGGAATTGAAAAGTAAAGCGACAGTAACGATTTCATCATAAATGCTGCTACGAATCTCGTAAGAATAAATCTATGTCTTTCGCATTTAAAACGTATACGACATTTTAGAGACTCTCTCTCTCTCTCTCTCTCTCTCTCTTTCTCCATCTATCCATCTTTTTTTTCGTGGACTATGTAGACTGCTTTTGTATTACGAAAAGCACGAAAAAGTTGGATCTCAAAGTATCGTGAATCATCGAAGTCGACAGACATCGCAAAGAATGCAAAGCTGTTTCGTCTGTCGAAAGTTTTGAAGATGAAAATGGAAAAAGCTTGTGGTTTAACGTTTCGCGACCTCGATTTGCTCCGCATATA
>NC_060955.1:17452257-17459757 GCF_910589235.1 Vespa crabro
AAAGGAAAAAATTTGATAACAAAAAAAATTCTTTGAAAATCGTGAGACATATAATCTATCTTCATCGTTACATTCCGACAGTTGCATTAATGGTGTTTGATTCATCATGACATTGTGTGAATATATATACACACACACATACGTGTATGTACGCATATGTGCGTACGTGCGTATATTTGTGTATAACTTCAGTTTTCATTCCACCGATAACCGCAAGTGAACTTTATCGTTCATCTCATAGCTTTTGCAGTTTTTCTCAGTTTATCTTCCACCAATCCCCTATACGTTCTTTCATTCAAATGATCCTGGCTTTTCTTTTATCTTCGTCGTCGCATAGACAGAGTTGCTAGTTAAAACGAGAATGATCCGCTTTGTTCGTTGAAAAGAAAATAAAGTTCTGTTTTTATCTCGTCGAATAGAAATACAACATCAGTCGGATAAATCTACATGCTTTTTTCGAAATATACATACGTTCAGTTTTGTCGAATTAGAACAAATAATCTGAAAATATATAAATATATTCTCTACGATTTCATGCGAATAAATTGATCTCTTCGAATTAGACGAGAGAGAGAGAGAGAGAGAGAGAGAGAGAGAGAGAGAGAGAGAGAGAGATCGCAATTTGTTACTACGTTTCGTATAATAAAAAATAAAGAAAAAATCTATAAAATTTGATGGGTAAATAATAGCCATTCGATTGTAATAAATGTACTTTTTATGTGTACTTATCTCGAAATAAATCTGATAGTGTAAAATCAAGATTATTTATATCGAGGTATATCAAGGTGACGATTTGTATTTACTTTTACGACTTTATTGTTACTCGTTCTCGACTCATAATGAAACGACACAACCTTCAAAATAATTTCAAAGGAAAGAGATCTTCAGTCTTACATCATACGTCGTCCTAGTCGGATTAAAATACGCACGTTACTCCGTGATAATATATGGATATTATCTTCGTCCTTTCTCAAATATTATCGAACGCGTTAATTTTGTTAAGATCAAAGCAGCGTGATAATGAATACGACAAAACAAAATTTCAATTTATCGATCAATATTTTCCAATCGGAAACTGTGTCCTGCCGTTTCGAAAGAAATATTTTCCTAGATGGAGAAATAACATGACAAACTTAATCTTCTTCGAAATAGCAAAGAAGAACATCGGGATCACGGAAATTGTAGTTTCCCTTGATTGTAGAAAGGAGATATACAGAGAGAGAAAGAGAAAGAGAGAGAGAGAGAGAGAGAGAGAGAGAGAGAGAGAGAGAGAGAGAGAGAGAGATGGAAACTCAGTTTTTTTTTCATGCTTTCTCGATGTACAGAAATGATAATAAAGAAAGAGAGCAAAAAAATGAATATTTTCTTTCGCGATCAATGAAATACATACGCGAATAAGAAACGTTGATGTATTCGATTTAACGTATTGCCAATAGTACGAAGACATTTTTAAAGAAGAACGAAAAAGAAGACGAAGAAGAAGAAAACGAAGAGAAAGAAAAAGAAAAAGAAGAAGATAAAGAAGAAAAAGATGTAGTGATTTGCAAATATGCCAATTCTTGATTTACTCGTAGCTTTATTTATTTTTCAGAAGGGAAAAGAAAGGAAAGCGATGGAAATAGTAGGATAAAAAGAAGAAGAAGAAAAAGAAAAGAAGAGTAGGAAAAAATCTTAAGCCGAACACGTTATCCAAGGGCTGGGATTGTCCGTTTTAGTGGAAGTAGGGGGGATAAGAAGAAGGAGGTAGCTAAAACGTGATGGGAATACAGGTTTCTATAAAAAGAGAGAAAGAGAGGAAGAGAGAGAGAGAGAGAAAGAGAAAGAGAGAGCTTCGAACTTTCTCTTACTTGCTTTAAACGGTGACTTTATTCTCGTCTGTTTCCTGCATGTGCCGAGATGTAACACACCTTTGATCAATGCGGATGCATTGTTGCACTCTGATGGCGCTAGTGTGGAAGGCAAAGCTTTTATCGCCGCTTTCAGCAGCTCTCGGTGCTGGCATCGTAGCCATCTATTATCTTCGGACGGCCCTTTGGGAATTGTCGAACGTCGTTTGCTCTCCAACTAACCTTACCAGTGAATGAGTTTCGAAAATTTCATTTACGGTTGTTGATCGGAGAAATAGCCCGCCTGAAATTAAATTTATTTTAATTAAATAATCTTCCAAGGTGAGAATAATTTGAATTACACTGATAATTCGCTTTTTAGAATCGTAAATTAAATAATTTTCTAAATTGAACAGAATAATTTTGAATTACATTGATAATTAGTTTTCTAGAATTGTAGATTTAATAATTTAATATTTTCTTTTTTTCTTTTTTTTTTTTTAGATATTATAATATTAAAATTAAGAAGTGTCTATCGACATTAAATTTCTTTTCTTCCTTATTTTTTTTTTCTTCTTCTTCTTCTTCTTCATATTTTTCTGTCTACTTTATTATTACTTCCTTCTATTTTAAGAAGTCGCCAGATGGTTTAAGTCGAAGGTGAAAAAGTTTTTAGCGAGAGTCGAAGAAGTTTTACCAATTGCCGAGAAAAACGACCTTCTCTATACTCTTTTTTTATATAAAAAATAATTTACTATTTTATCGACAACCTCGTCGATAAAATTTTTACCAATTCAGATATATATTTATATATATACGATTGATGCGCCTAAGTTACTTAGACGGTTCAATTTAAAGATCATACGTATGTACGTTTTAATATCGTTTAAGAACGGTAGAGCGTAGATCGTTAACGCAGTCGTTATCGTTCTTATTTACCATAACTTGTACGAAGTTTCTCAAGTGAACATTATAGAGGACGAAATAATTGCGATGGTGCTTAGCTGATCGTCCTCATTAAACGAACCCGTTAATAGGCAGCTTCGATATATCGGAATTTAAATGGATCGCATTGTCTTCTTATTTTTATGTTTTTTTTTGTTTTATTTCAATCTCATAATTCGAAATTAAATCGATGTTTTAATGTTCAAAATTGTTGAGTGTCTATCGATCCATCTAACGATTCGATGGTTTGGATGATAAATTATCAAGCTAGAATTTTTACCATACGGGGTATTTACGATTTCAACTTCCTCCCTTCTTTTTTTCTTCTTGTTTTTCTTTTTTCCTTTTGTTTCTACGTTCTCTCCCCCTTTCTCTCTTTTTTTAGAAGAAGAAAATTTAATAAAAGATATTTCGTTACGGTGCGAAGTACGTGCAGGATGGTCCAGGCGAAACGTCGTCGTACTACTTGGCAACAGTTCGAGACAAACACAGAGAAGACGACACACGAAGGCACACGGTAAAATTCGCTCACGTCGTTTCACTCACCAGGGAATCCTCTTTGGTCCTTCCTTGGCCTTCTTATTCTCTTTTTCTTTTTTCCATCCTCTCTTTCTGCTTACCTTCTTGCTCCTTTTTCTTTCGTTGAAAGTGTTCCAAGCTTGGCGCTTGTTTGCGACTCCACGCTGAGCGTAGAAGTAATTAATTTCAACGAGTATAAAGAAATTAACATACGCGAAAGAAGAGAAAACATACAAACCAAAAAAAAAAAAAACAAAAAGAAAAGAGAAATGAAAACACCAAAAAGAAAAGAAAAAAAAAAGAAGAAGAAGAAGAAAATACAGAAGAAAGAATAATAATGTTTACACAGGACGTATATTTCCGACAAACGGAATAAAGAAATATAATTTTTCATAAGGAATTTTTTAAATTTCGTTGTACACTCTCAATTGGAATAGCAACAATTTGATTTGTTAGAACATGATTAAACAATTATTTAGAATTCTTTGTGAAATATCTCAAGGTACATTAGCTCAATTAAGAAATACAATTTAAACGTTGAATTTAAATGAAATTTAACGTATTTCATTGGAGTATTTTAAAGGATTTTTGAATGTAAGACGAATATAATAGAATTGGATTGTTCATTAATTTAGCTACTAATATTTATATAATAGCAATAACAATGTATCAAGGAAGGATGAATAGATACTTATCTACGGTTGGCTGGGAGTACGACTTGGAGGATCGATCGATAATTCGAAATGGAAGCGTCAACAGTATTTCACATTTGTGGCAAAGACAGTATCTACGTAAGACCAGCTGTCGTCTCTCTATCTCTATCTTATTCTATGTTTCATCGTTACTCGACGTTCTCGAGAATGCGACGGTATGCACTCGCGTAGAAGTTCGCTACGTGATTCGTTAACGAGATTAGCTTACTCGGCATGATTTAACATTTGCGCTAACCCTAGCAACGCTACCAATTCGAGGTTGCTTTTACGTTTATTCTTCGGATGGAACTTCAAAGTTCAGGAGGACAAAGGTTTCACCTATGGTTCATTTCAACGAGATCCTTGACGTAGGAATTTCTCAAGTACCATGAAAGGTTTCTTTCTAACATCAAACGTCCTTTGCCCTTTGTGTCTTCGAATTCCTCTTTCCTGTTTCACTCAACACTTGTCATCTTTCTCCGTCTACCTTTTCGTGTCCTACACTTTATCTCTGAAAATGCCGATATAAGATACTTTTGGTGAACTTTTGGTAGACAGAATGAATATCTAGCATAGTTTACAATTTTTTATCGAAATTACTCGTAATAACAAGTAACAATTACTCGTAACAATTACTCGTAGGGCAAGTTTTTTCTTTTTCTTTTCCTTTTTTCTTTTTTTTTTCTTTTTTTTTTTTTTCATCAAAAAAGAGTTCTACATCGAAAATATTCTATTGTACAAGTCAGATATAAATTTGAAGCGTAAGAAATTTTGGCAATTTTTTTTTTCCTTATTTTCCTAATGGATTAATTTTCAAATTAGGAATTAAGCTGATAGAAGAGACAAATAGATAGATAGATAGTTAGAGAGAGAAGAGAGAAAAAAAAAGTTGCAAAGTTCGTTGTCGAGTAGCAGTCAAAGTGTAGAACGTTAATTGTAAAGTTTTGGGTAATCGATTATTCGAGAGGATCTATGCGAGAAAAGAACTTATGCTAAGGAGATAAAATCTGAAGTAACGAGTTGGAAAATTTTGTGGAACGTTGCCCGTTTTGAAAATTACGTTAGAGTATTAGAATGGGTTAAAATGAAACTCCGATGAGATAATTTCTTTCGCCAACGACATCGTAGAAAAAAAAGAAAAAAGATAGAGACAGAATATGTCTGTCGGTATTCTTCGACGAAAACCCATAAGTTTGGATTGAAGTTATTGAACCAATGAGTTCGCTGATATAAAAGATAAGAACTCGTCACCAGTCATTTATGAAGCTTTTTTAAATGCAAAAATCCTCTCGTTCGCGAGACTCCATTGGAGTATAATTAAAGGATTCGAGATGGATAGCACGACCTTGCATTTAAAATACCGGGAAAGAAGTACGACGCTGGATGAATAAAAAAATATATCTACCTGAGAAGTATTTTAAAAAGGCACTAAAAGAGTTTTTATCCAATTACGTATAAACGTAGCTAGCGACTATCCCCCTTCCTTTTATTTTTTTTTTCTTCTTTTTTCTTCTTTTTTTCTTCTTCTTTTTCTTTTTAATGACCCGAGTATATTTAATTAATAGAGTTTCGAACAGTGGGTGTATCAAAGGCCAATGTAAATGAATTTTACTTTACTCGTTCTCTCGTTATATTCATACATCTTATTTCTCGTTATCATCAATTATATTATTTTTCTTTTTTCTTTTTTTTTCTTTTTTTTTTTTTTATAACCACGTAAGAACGTTAGAACATTTTCTCGAAAAATACATTAGAAATATTATGTCGTTTTCATTTATAAAAGAATTCAAAAGGCTTCACTAGTTAGAATAAATGTAAAGTAAATAAAAAAAAAGAACTATATCCAATCGTTATTTCTTAATATTAAAAATATATTCCTATTGTCAAAATTGAATGTATTATCATTAGGCCGTATAATATAATGTCGAATTTCTTTTTTGATAGAACAAAAGTATTTTTTTTCTTTTTTTTTTTTTTTTTTTTTTTTTTTTTTTTTTTAGTATCAAACATTTCATTCATAAAAATAGGCATCATTTGATTCTATTGACTTTGATCGACGAGTTTCTAACGAAAGAATTTTCTCTCTCGAGAAGGTTTTGGTCTTTAGGTGACAAAAAATTCATGAAAGCATTTTTAATTTAATTAACCTTACGAAATTTTTTATTACGCATGTAATGTCCCAAATTGCGAAATAAATGATAATCCACCAAACGCATTGTGAATGTTAGCGCGTAGCATTATGACTGAGCTTAAACTCGTATATAAAAAATTATCCTTATTATTTCTTTGGTCCACATTAAAAAAAAGTAAGAAGTTTTTGTATAAATGTTTTTTGTAAAAATAAAAATTAAATTATAAAATATAGAGAAGAAAAAAATTAATTACTAATTAGCAAAAAAAGAAAAAAAATTTGGATAGAATTTAAAGCGATGAAAGAAAAAAGAAAAGAAAAACAAAACTTTTCGAATCATTTAGCGACCACGTTACGAATAATTAAAAATTTGAGGCACCATATCGCGCGATTTAATATACTTAATTTGACAAAAAAATTATAGCCAGAAATATTAATACGATATTGAGTTAAAAATCTTTCAAAAGGATTCGTCGTTTTGTCGATCGATTTTTATTCACTCGTTAATAATTCGAAGTTTCCTTCCAATCGATTTTAGAGCGATTCAATGGATAACTGGGCCATATCAGCGTACTTTGTAATCATGAGGGTAGATGGAAGCCGGGTGTAAGTTTATCGAGTTAAACGTGGTTGAAATCACGGGTCACCCTATAGTTTGCCGTTGCCTTTGGGCAAAGCGATATCCCAAGATACGTCAGAAATATATATTCGTTGGTTGGTTGTGGAAGTACATAAGAGGGGGCTGACTAGCATGGTTTTAGGGAGTCGTTGGAAAAGCTTCATTCGAGCTTTCGCACCGTTAACCGAGTCGAAAAGGTAATGAAGATAAAATCACGCCGCGAAATCTGCAATTAAATCCGATTCGCCCACTGCTTTTCCCAATCTCTTTCTCTCTCTCTCTCTCTCTCTCTCTCTCTCTCTCTCTCTCACTCTCACTCTTAGGATGATTTTCACGAGTCTTCTCTCATAGCATCCATTTTCAAATTCCTTTGTGTTCCAACCTGAATTTAACGGCTAATCAGAATAAATTCGCGTGTAAAATTCTAAAGGTTTTTAAAACGGCTTCTCTCTCTTTCCCTCTCCCCCTTTCTCTTCCTTTTTCCCTCTCTCCCTCTCTTTCTCTCTCTCTCTCTCTCTCTTTCTTTCTCTCTCTCTCTCTCTCTGTCTCTCTCTTTCTCTTCTCTCTCTTTCTTTCTCGCTTGATTATCGATTATCTGTAGCAGAACTTTTCCCCTTTTTCCATCTGGACAAAGAGAAGGATTTCCAGGGAAATAATAAAAACGTTTATAATTGGACAAATGCAAAAGTTTCCTATAAAATAATAATGCAAGCATCGTATAAATGAACTTTCTCCTTTATCCGAGATTTTTCTTTTTAATTAATTAAT